>NC_133658.1:236587015-236887015 GCF_037893015.1 Macrotis lagotis | reverse complement strand
AAAAAGTGGACCTTCCCAATCATGATTTCAGTATACTGAGGTTAAAGTACATTTTCCATCCCTTGGCAGAGAAAGAAAAGTCCACTGAGACAGAACTAGACTTGCATTCTCAGATATGACTACTGTATTGATTTATATACACATACACACACACACTCACACACACATACACACATCTATTATAAGGGAATACTTCTACTGGGAAGCAGAGCAAGTAGGTGAGGTAATAAACATAAAAAAAGAAAACAAGTTATATAGTTTTAGTCACTGAAATGAATTTAACTGCAATGGTCACTAAACAGGCTTAGGTGGTTACAGTGCTGTTCAATATTAAAATTTCAATAAAATATTTAATTTTAGGGGGGATAAAGATATTATTGGCTTTATCCTTGCCCAATATGAAGATTAAATGAGACGGCTGTTGCCTCTTTTAAGTAATAATAACTCACACTTATAGAATCTTTCAAAGGTTTGCAGAGTGCTTTCTTCACAATAACCCTAATAGTTAGTAAAAATAGTATGATTTCCATCTAACATTTGTAGAAAATGAGGCTCCCAGAGGGTTACAGGACAGTTGAGTGGGAAGATATCACCACAACTTCTCATACTGGTTGCAGGGGTTTTGCTAAAAAGGAAGACTACCATATCTTATGATTTTTCCTGCTACCCCATTCTAATGTTCTCCTAACCTTAGGGTCATTCCTGCCTCTATGTCCTCCAGACCATCAAACACTGTCTCACATGATGTACCCTAAGGGTCCTTGGACCTTATCTTCTAACATATCAAGGAAACTTTAGAACTTTTGATCTATCCAACTGGCCTCTAACTGACCGATCTTTTATATGATATCTCCCCGCCCCCCAATTACAGTGTGAGCTCTTATAGAAAGGGACATTCTTCATTTTAAAAAAATCTATATCCCTAATATCTATTTCTCATAGGTAGGCTGAACTAAGGTAATAAAAATGAAGATTTTGCCTAAATTAATTTGCTAAGTGCCATACCAATCAAATTAATAAAAAGTATTTTATAGCATTAGAAAAAAATAATAAAATTCATCTATAAGAAGGAAAGGTCAAGAATATCATGGGAATCAATGAAAAAAAGTGTGAAGAAAAGGTGGCAAAGCAATGCCATATCTTAAACTGCATTTTAGAGTGGTGGATTAGAGTAGGTTTGGGGCTTGATTTGAACTCCTGACTCCAGGTCCAGTGATGTATCCATTGTATCAGTTAGAACCTCTAGTATTTAATAAATGCTTTTACATTGATTGACTGATTCAATGTAAATTGTTGTATACTACTGATATTGACTTCAGGGGAGGTATAATATACACTTTTAGAGATATTCAGAACCAGGAAGGGATACAGGTTAGTCATATGGTGAAAATATAGGGTTAATAGATGGCAACCTAAGTGCTACAATAATTTCAGGAAATATTAAAGCCCTAGAAGAAGGTTTCCAGGGTCTTCCTGATAGATTCTCCAAGAAAGGTTTAAAGGAAATTATATGCAAGAATTAGGAAGAGGGTGGCTAGGTGGCACAGTGGATAGAGCACCGGCCCTGGAGTACTTGAGTTCAAATCCAGCCGCAGACACTTAATAATTACCTAGCTGTGTGGCCTTGGGGAAGCCACTTAACCCCATTGCCTTTCAAAAAAAAGAATTAGGAAGAACTGATAAATAGAAATATATTTGGGTCTCATGATAGCCCTTTCTAGAGAGGGGGGTAGGGGGGAAGAAAGAAAAAAAATGAAGTTATATGATAAGTATATATTTAAAAAATTAGCAAGTTTTACTTAATACATTTGCAGTTTCTTATACAATCAATCCTTTTTTCCTATTCCTCTATGCTATGGAAATATTTGTTTTATTTCTTAAGTTCAGAATAAAATAATTAATTTTTTTAAAAAGAATGACATAAAATAGCATTCTAGAATCACAGATTTGGAAAATTGGATAGATTCTAGATAACTATCCTTTCCAACCAATACACAAAGGAACTCTCCATAGTAGCACATTTAATAATCATCTAGTCTCTATTTGAAGACCTCCAAAGATGGGGGTGCTTTACTAATAAAATGCAATGGAATGTAAACTCATTAAGCAAACTCCTCCCTTTTCATCTTCATTTTTCATCTCTTACACCTAGGACATTGTCTGGCCTGTATTAGATGCTGAATAATAAATAGCTTGCTGATTTTTAAGGAATAGAATAAAAAGGGATGAAGATGGTTACAATCTGCACCAGAGGGGGACCACCCATTCGGATAAAATCAAGTATCGACTTACTTATCCATGAAGTCTTCTTTTTAAATTTAATTTTTTACCAATTGATTGGTAACATCCAACCCTGCAGGGGCTGATTCTCATGTCTACCCACTGATTCCCATGTCTACTTAGTAAAATCTGGGCTACTGGAAAGCTTTGATGCATTGAGAGAAAAGTGCAATGGAAGATTGGGCCTAAGAAAACTTCTCCAGAGCTCTTAAGACTTAAAGCTGAACTGATAAGTTGGAAGTCAGTGAATTCCAATGGGATTGTTTTGTTCATATTCTGGTGCTTGATTTTATACTCTTGACTCCTGTGGTCTGTCATTCTAGCCAGATGAATGGATGATCAGGTCTGGCATTTCATCTCCTCTGTCCCTCCAAAGTTTCCACTAAAACCAAGTGACTTTGACAGAGGTGATCAATCGTCCTTTGAAATCTACTGGACCTCATGCAGACTCTTCTGTCTTCTTAGCCAGGAAGGGAGCAGCTGTAGTGATTCCCTTTACTGTTTTTCCTCTGCTGTTAGCAGTTGCTTCCAAGTAGGATACTATGACTGACATCACCTACCAACCTGCATCACTCACCAGTGACTCACGATTCCCCTGGTTTCCTGAGGACAACCCAGTTTCTGCATTACCATTCCTTACTCACTCCTCTGATTCAAACTTTATTATTACAGCTTTCCCATGTTTGTTACTACAAACATATTCTGTTCTTTCCCAAAAAACCAATCCCAAATCACTCTCTCCTGTTATGAGAGGAAGCCAGCAAGATTTGCGATAATCACTGTCATTGTTACTCAGCTGCTATTATCCCCTTTGATGCACCAAAAGAACAGAACTTCAGTCACAAGGCCAGAGGATTGAATTTTGGAAAGTATTTGAGATATCACTTTGGCTTATCTTTTAAAGGGCTAGCCTCCTGATGACAAACATACCCTAGACTTCAGAATTTAGTGAAAAGAGCTCAGATTTGGTGTCAGAGGACCTAGTTTCAAAATGATTCTCCTTCCTTGCTTCTGTTAAGAATATAGGGTCAGAGATGTAAAATATGTAGTTTGGGATTTACATCAAATCTTGTTAGGTTCTAAGTACTAAAATTTCTGATATTAAAATAAGAATGTTGAAGATGTAAGCTGCTGAATATCTAAGCTCTAAGCATAAGTAAATTTGATCTAAGAAGTAGGATAATACTAAAGTGATAAACATGTAATATGGGCATGCCTGTGAATATATATTCCATGTATATAGATCATGGACATAGACAATGGCTTCCGTATTTTTCAGGTAAAAGGCAAATGCCTTTGTTCTGTAATATTTCTGCCCTTGCAGATTTTCCAACAGGCACACAGGGACAATTCTCCCAAACAGACTGAAACAGACTATTGATTACCCCTTCAGGTTGCCACCTTCCTGTCTCACCATATATTGATCTTTGTTTGAGGTGGGCATGACAATTGGGCCTAGTCCACAATACTAACCTTTTAATTTGGCTTTTTGATGTTGCTTTTATTCTTCACTAAATGAAGAGGAAAAATACTGAGGAAAGGTTCTGTTCCTAAAATGCCTTGTAGAGAGAGGGTAGAACCCTGGAAGAAGCAGGGCTAGGTCTAGGTGACTTTGTAACATCAATAAAGTCTGTCTTCAGAACCTTGTGTTCAGCAGGTTGAGGCTGATTTGCCTAGGGTTGCTGTGGCAGCATTGACAGTTAATGTTGAAAGATTTGATACAGGATAAAAAGCAATGGACTGGGGAATCAGGAAGGACCTGAGTTCAAATTCTGCCTCAGGCATTAGCTAGGTAATTCCTAAAAAGTCATGTAAGTTCACTATATCTTAGTAATAGGGTGCAATAATTAATCCTTTAGAATCTACATCAATATTGTTAATAATAGTAGTCATGATAACACCTATAGTACTTTTAAGATCTGCAAAAAAAACCTTACACACACACACACACACACACACACACACACACACACACACACAAAGTCATTTGATGTTCACAACAACCCTGTGTGGTAGTGGGGCTATTATGGTTTCCATTTTACAGATGAAGAAAGCATTTAATTGACTTGTCCAGGGTCACACTGATAGGAATTATCTGAGGTTCTGTATTCTGTCCACTACTTCTTGTGAGAATCAAATGAGATAATGAGTGTAAATTACTTTAATGTAAACTTCAAAGTTCTAGATGTATCATTATCAGTTATTATATGTTCTATGTATTTATTCAGCAGTTTTTTAACAGGAATTTATTAATGTGCCAATATTAGAGATAAGACAAAAATAAGTCTCTATTCCTGAGAAACTTATATCCTATAATAATAATGGCTGGCATCTATATGGTATTATTTTATTTTATTTTATTAGGTTTTTTTTGCAAGGAAAATGGGGTTAAGTGGCTTGCCCAAGGCCACACAGCTAGGTAATTATTAAGTGTCTGAGACCAGATTTGAACCCAGGTACTCCTGACTCCGGGGCCGGTGCTTTATCCACTGCGCCACCTAGCCACCTCTTATATGGTATTATTTTAGAGAAATAGTATGGAATAGTAGATACAGTTCTGGTTTGGGATTCAGTTGTTACTATGCCCTTTGACCACTGTTTCTGAACCCAGAAAGACTGGGTTCAAGATGTGATTCTGACATGCATGTGTGTGACTTTGGGCAACTTCCTGGACCTCATTTCCTCCTTATAAGGGAGCTGGGAGAGATAGTTTTTTAAAAAAATTTAAATTAAAATATTTCTAAATTCAGGATCCTATAAACTGACTGTATGACCATGGGCTAAGAAGCTGTATGTAGCCTGCCAATGCCCAGAAGATTTTATTTTTTTAAATTTATTTTTATTAAAGATGTTATTTGAGTTTTATAATTTCCCCCCCAATCTTTCTTCCCTCCCCCGCCACAGAAAGCAATCTGTCAGTCTTTACTTTGCTTCCATGTTGTACCTTAATCCAAATTGGGTGTGATGAGAGAGAGGAATCATATCCTTAAAGAAGAGACAAGAAGTCTAAGAGGTAACAAGATCAGACAATAAGATATCTGGTTTTTTTTTTTTCTAAATTAAAGGGAATAGTCCTTGAAATTTGTTAAAACTCCACATCTCCTTATCTGGATACAGATGGCACTCTCCTTTGCAGACAGCCCAAAATTGTTCTCGATTGTTGCACTGATGGAATGAACCAGTCCTTCAAGGTTGATCAGCACCCCCATGTTGCTGTTAGGGTATACAGTGTTTTTCTGGTTCTGCTCATCTCACTCAGCATCAGTTCATGCAAATCCCTCTAGGCTTCCCTGAAATCCTGTCCCTCCTGGTTTCTAATAGAACAGTAGTGTTCCATAAGCCATTCCCCAATTGAAGGACATTTACTTGATTTCCAATTCTTTGCCACAACAAACATGGCTGCTATAAATATTTTTGCACAAGTGATGTTTTTACCCTTTTAATCATTTCTTCAGGATATAGACACAGTGTGGTATTGCTGGGTCAAAAGGTATGCACATTTTTGTTGCCCTTTGGGCATAGTTCCAAATAGCTCTCCAGAAGAGTTGGATGAGTTCACAACTCCACCAACAATGTAATAGTGTCCCAGATTTCCCTCAACCCTTCCAACAGTGATCATTATCCTTTCTGGTCATATTGGCCAATCTGAGAGGTGTGAGATGGTACCTCAGAGAAGCTTTAATTTGCATTTCTCTAATAATTAATGACTTAGAGCATTTTTTTCATATGGCTATGGATTGCTTTGATCTCCTCATCTGTAAATTGCATTTGCATATCCTTTGACCACTTGTCAATTGGGGAAATGGCTTTTTGTTTTAAAAATATGATTCAGTTCTTTGTATATTTTAGAAATGAGTCCTTTGTCAGAATCATTAGTTGTAAAGATTGTTTCCCAATTTACTATACTTCTTTTGATCTTGGTTACAGTGGTTTTATCTGCGCAAAGCCTTTTAATTTAATGTAATTGAAATCATCTAATTGGTTTTTGGTGATGTTCTCCAACTCTTCCTTAGTCATAAACTGCTCCCCTTTCCATAGATCTGACAGGTAAACTAGCTCTTGATCTTCTAATTTGCTTATAGTATTGTTTTTTATGTCTATGTCCTGTAACCATTTGGATCTTATCTTGGTAAAGGATGTTAGGTGTTGGTCTAATCTAAGTTTCTTCCATACTAACTTCCAATTATCCCAGCCGTTTTTATCAACGAGGGAGTTTTTATCCCAATGGCTGGACTCTTTGGGTTTATCAAACAGAAGCTTCCCCAGAGGATTTTAGAAAAACTATAAGTTTAAAATGAGCCACCAATCTCCATCAGTGGAAAGAATTTCTATACTGGGAGTACTTTTTCCAATGAAGACTGAAGTCTGGACCAAAAACAAAAAAAGTCTGGCATGCTTTCCCCAATCAAAGTTGCACCCATTGATATCTCAACTTCAAAAAGAAGCCCACAGTCATTTCTAGAGCTATCTTTCAACAAGACTCTGTGAAAAACTGGACAAATTAAATTCCTTTCACTTGTTTGCAAGAGTCTTTGAGCCTCTGATTTTCCCTCTGTTCTGGCCCTTACATTATTTCTTGTAGGATTTTTTAATCCAAAAAATTCTTCTGGATTCTGGTCTACTGAAGCCTTGCACAAAGCTGTATCATTTTCTGGAGGCTCAGAGAATTAACATATGGGTTGCCAATCCAGAAAAATAGATTGCACTAGTCATTTTGTGTTGACATCTTCACTGGTACCTTTCTCTTGAACCCAGGTCTCTCCTAACCTCAGAGTTATGCACTTTTGCAGCCTGCCGTATGTTGCTCCAAGTCCATAAGCCCTGCGTTACCCATATTGCTAACACACTCTGCAAGTACCTATATCAAAATTTCAAAAGCTAGTTGGAAGAGAAAGACACTGGTGAGTCTTGAAAGGAAGGGTTAGAATATATAGCTTAAAACTCAACAAAAGCCCTTCAGACTTGTATAGTATTCCAAAGCCTCTGGCCACCTCCTTTACCCCATGCCTGAAAATGCAAGCCCTTGCAAACTGGGCTCAATATGGGAAGAAGCAGCTGTGCTGGAAGGAGACACAAGCCCATGTAATTGTTCGGCTGAAACAGTAGGCTACCAAAAGCCGAGGCATGTTTGGCTTCCCCTGCTCAGAGAAGAAGCTCTTGGCTCTAAAGTGATTTCCAGTCACCTGGAAAAGTCTCTCTGGCTGGAGCACTGAGAACTACATGTAGACATATGAGAAAAAGAGCTGCCATAATTTCATTTGTACTGGAAGGCAATCTGCAAGCCCAGTCAAGCTTTTAAAGTTCAAAGGGGATGGGGCACATGAAATTACTATAGGGATCAGATATGCTTCTTGCAGACCTGAAAAGTCACATTTTCTTTGTATAGCCTCATAGGGGAATGGAACTTGCCCAAGAAGCTATCTTTGAGATGTGTCTGACTCAAAAAGTAGAAAGTCCCATGACCAATTCTATTCAAGTTGGTCCACTCCAAGAAGCACTTATTAAACACTTAGTATTTGCAAGGTACTGTGCTTTCAGAAGCAAATCTAGAAATTTTAACTCCTCTTGTAGAAACGACTGCAATGCTGGCCCTACTTCAGAGTAGCCACATGTCTACCGAAGTCATCAGATCACAGGAGAAAAGTGTGCATAGATAAGACAACTTTTACAAGAAGAGTCTCTCATTTAGCCAAGCCTTCTAGTATGACATTTGATGAAGTAAGTTACATAGTGACAGCACTAAGTGGGGGTTAATGTAATCATCCTGCTAGTTCCTATGAGCTAGCTAATTAGGTAGGGGAAAATTGCTATAAATCTCTTTCAGGTCATGTTTCAGTAAGAGACAAGTTGTATTTGACCCCCAGACTGCATATTGGCTCAGTCCTAATTGCAAGAGGAAACAGATTTCTTGCACTCTTAAAATGAAGGTTCACTTATCTGGCCATTATATAAACCCATGGAAAGGATAAAGCAACTGGGAGGAGCAGTTCCATTTGTTCAAACTCCTTTCCTTTCTATTGCTCTCTGCACTTTTCCCATGCATACCAGAGTCCTGTGAGCAATTAAAGTACAAGCAAGTTTAGAGGGCTTAGCTGAAGTGGTTCTTTCATATAACTGGAGGGTTTTATGGAGTCTTAGAGGTCTCAGATAATGCTCTCTATCTGCTGAATTAGCAGAGCATTTGAAGAGGACAGTTAAAGGCCCACTTGGGTGCAACTTCCAGGTTAGTTTCTTTCCCCAGAGCCTTGTAGTACCTTCCTGGATAGCCATTATATCCATGTTCAGATGTTTTGAAGTTCTTTCTTCCTACTGTGACTTTCCTTACGAAAGTCCAGATTCCAACATCAAAAAGCACTTTAATTTTCTATTTTAAATATTGTAGTCGTCTCTTTCTTTCTTGGCTCCATCAGGGTGTGGGTCAATAAGTTTCTTAAAAACATAATTATTAATTGCCCACTCTACCAGTTATTCTTAGACCTTGGAGAAGCAATCAGTCAATGAGGTTAAAAGGATATCCCTCCCTCTTATCCTTGCTCAAAACTATAGTGATCCCCAAAGGGAGTATCAGTGGTAAAGTTCCAATTTAGATTCCCATCCTTAAAAGATCATTGTATATTTGATATAAACTTAAGTACCCTGGAACACATGCCAAAAGCTAGTTTAAAAATTAGTTTCAAATTAAGGGATAGACTTACCCATGTGTCTCTGGATGTGGAACCAGCAAGATCTCTCTCCTAGCTTCATTGTGTGGTAGAAGCTGGGCCATGTATCTCCCAGAGGTTTGGGGGTCCCTGTATACAGACACTTCCATGATGCAGTGCTCACTGTTGCTCCTCATCCAAGGACTCAGAATGGTATGTTTGGTGTTTTCAGATGTGTTGAGGAGAAGGAAAGAACCTAGGGAGAAAAAGGATGAGACTTGAGTTGTTGAGCTAAGAACTTGATATAATTCTGGAATCTAAGGAATCAGGATTTAGCTCTGTCAAACCAAGTTAAAATAATAATAATAATAATAATAATAATAATAATAATAAGAAGAAGAAGAAGAAGAAGAAGAAGAAGAACAACAACAACAACAATAATAATAACATTTCTTAAAGCACCTATGCTGTAGCAGGCATTTTGTCAAGTGCCAAGTATACAAAGAGAGATAAGAGGAAATCCTTATATGTAAGCAGCTCACAATCTAATGGGGAAGATGACATGGAAACTACTATGTCCAAAAAAAAAGTTAAATACAGGATTAATGGGAGAAAAATCACAAAAGGAGGAAACAGACGTTAAGAGGCTCATATACTATTGGAGGCAGCAGGATGTTGAGAAAAGAACCCTGGGAGTAGAGTCAGAAGATCTGAATGCCACTTGGACCTTGTAACCCCCTCACCTTGGGAAATTAATAGTCATCTTGGATCTCAGTTTCAAATTTTATTTGAAGAGATTTGACTAGATGACTTTTCAAGTCCTTTGCAAGTCTAAATTCACAGTTTGGTCTTTCAATAAGCATTTCTTGTATATCTATTATGTATCAAGTCCTCTAGGCACTGGCACTAGAAAGATGGTCCTTGACTTTGTGGGACATGATAAGAAAATTTTGATGCTTCCATACTTTTTCATCATCTCTTCTCCCCCTCTCACCCTTCCAGGCTTCCTTCACCTTCTTTCAACTCCTCACTCTTTGATCCAGGGATAATAATCTCCTTCCTGTTTGCTGAATAAGTTCTGAGCATTGAACAAGTTCCATCTTTTAGTTCTGGACATTTATGCCTGGAGAAACTTTTCTTCCTTAATTCTAGCTCCTATTTCCTCACCTTCTTTCAGCTCCCAATTAGTCCCACAGTCTCCAGAAGACTCCTTTTCACATTCCCCTCAATGCTAGTCTTCTTCCCTCCAATGGTTATATCACTCATTTATCCTGTATAAAGCTTGCTTTTACATAGTTGTTTTCATGCTACCTCCCCTATTAGATGGTAAACTCCTTGAGAGCAGGAACTTTTGCCTTTCTTTGTATCTCAAGTACTTAGTAAAGAGATTGCTAAATAATAGTGTCACCACAATATGGAGAATCTGTGTAAAATTTTTTGATTCTTTGTAACATAGTAGTCTAAATTATTGTGTTATTAAAAAGAAAATATTTTGATATCTTATACTACTATACACATATGTTTATATATATATATATATATATATATATATTATACCTGATTTATACGATACTATACATGTTTTTCCGCAAGACAAATCCAGAAAGTGTATGAACACAATTATAAAGCACTTCTCACCCAAATAATCAGATCTAAAAATGACAATTCTATCCAAATTAAATTACTTATTCAGTGCCATACCAATCAAATTATCAAATAACTGTATTACCAAGCTAGGAAAAATATGTAACAAATTCATCTGGAGCAAGCAAAGGGCAAGAATAAGAAGGGAACTGATAAAAAAAAGGAAAGGAAAGTGGTCCAGCTCTACCAGATCTAAAACTATATTATAAAGTGGCAATCATAAAAATTGTCTGGTACTGGTTAAGAAATAGAATAATGGGGCAGCTAGGTGGCGCAGTGGATAGAGCACCAGCCCTGGAGTCAGCAATGCCTGAGTTCAAATTCGGCCTCAGACACTTAGTACCTAGCTGTGTGGCCTTGGGCCACTCAATCCCGTTTGCCTTGCAAAAAAAAAAAAATACCCTAAAAATAAATAAAATAATGGATCAGTGGATTAGGATAGATTCAAAAGAAACCTGTAAATGACTACAGCAACCTACCATTTGACAAACCCAAAGACATCAGCTTCTGGGATGAGAACTAACCAAATTGTTGAGGAAACTGGAAAATAGTAAAGCAAAAACTAGGTATAGACCCACATCTCACACCCTATACCAAAATAAGGTCAAAATGTGTATAGGATTTTAGACTTAAAGGGCAACACTATAGTTAAATTAATAGACCAAGAAACAATTTATAAGATCTATGGAAAGGGGACAAATT
Organism: Macrotis lagotis; assembly: GCF_037893015.1. NCBI lineage: Eukaryota > Metazoa > Chordata > Mammalia > Peramelemorphia > Peramelidae > Macrotis > Macrotis lagotis. Next base: position 236,875,748 of record NC_133658.1, on the reverse strand, counting down.
TATGACCAAATATGAATTAGAGTACATTATAAACTACAAAATAAATGATTTTGACTATATTAAATTAAAAAAAGGTTTGTACAAATAAAATCAATGCTGCCAAAATTAGAAGGAAAGCAGAAAACTGGGAAATAATCTTCACAACTAAGGGTTTTGATTCAAGATCTCATTTCTAAAACATATAGAGAATTGTATCAAATTTAGAAGGTTACAAGTCATTCCTCAAATGTTAAATGGTCAAAGGGTATGAATAGACAATTTTCAAATGAAGAATTAATATATATATGATATATATATATCATATGTATAATATATATCATATATATATATAATCATATGAAAAAATGCTCCAAATCATTATTTATTAGAGAAATGCAAATGAAAACAACTTCATACCTATCAGATTGGCTAAGATGAGAATAAAAGGAAAATGATCAGTGTTGGAGAGGTTTTGGGAGGATTGGGACATTGATGCATTCATTGCTGGTGGAGTTGTAAATGGATCCACCCTTCTGGAGAACAACATGAAACTATGGCCAAAGAGCAATAAAAAATATTCATTCCTTTTGGCCCAGCAATTACCAATTCTAGGCCCATATGCAGAAGAAATCATAAAAAAGTGGAAAAAGTCCCACATGTTGCAAAATGTTCATAGCAGCTTTTTATGTAGTGGCAAAGAATTGGAAATTGAGGGGGTTTCCATCAATTGGGGAATGGTTAATGGTACATGGATAAAATAGAATATTATTGTTTTATAAGAAACCATAAAGCGTCAGACTCTAGAGAAGCATGGAATGAGTTATAGGACCTGATGCTGAGTGAAGGGAGCAGAACAAAGAGAACAATTTACACATTAACAACACTGTAAGATGATCAACCTTGATGGAAGTAGCTCTTCTAAGTACTTCAGAGAGCTAAAACAGTCCTATTAGACCAGCTATGGACAATGTTATCCCCATCCAGAGGAAGAAAAATAAAACAAAAAAGTAAAACCAAACCCAAAACCAAAAAACAAACCCTTCTTAATCTGATGAACACTTTATAAAAATTAACTTTTATGTATCTCTTTCCCTTAATCTAATTCCTCATACCCAAAAATGACTAATCTGTAAACATGTTTATCAAAAATATGTATGTGCAATGCTAACCTGACTGTTCACTGTTGAAGGGAGGTTGATGGGAAGGGTGGGTGGAAGGAAATTTTCTAACTTAAAAATATACATATGCAAATGGATGAATGTTAACAAAATAAAACAGATGAACTTTTTAAAAAAATACTATATATGTTTTATATACCTAGGGCAGGCAGAGTGGATAAAGAAGTTGCCTTGTAGTCAGGAGGATAGGAATTTGAATCTAATCTCAGATATTTGATACTTACTAACACTTACTTTAGGCACCTCACTTAATCCTGATTGTCTCTCATCCAGGACTATCTCCAGTTCACACCTCCAATTCACATCTGGCACTGGATCCAGAGGGCTCCACAGGAGAAAGTGAGACTAGTGACTTAGCATAGCACCTCCTCACTCAAATCTAGTTCATGTGCTTGTCATGGCATCACCTCCCTGATACCATGGTCTTCTGCAAGTACAACTATCATCAGCTTTACTTAGCTTCTAAACATTTTGTGTGACATTTGCTAGATGCTGAATATTGAATAATGTCTGTGGTTTCCAAAAAACTTCCCCCAAATTTCCATTTAATTTCTTATGTCAACCTATGATGTATCAAAACCATAATGGGAAAAGTCTAATTATAATAACCAACCTTTGTCTGGAGAACTAATGATGGAATATACTTCCTTCCTCTTAGTAAACAGTTGGGGGGGTAGAGCATGAATAGAGAATGTTGCACATACAGTCAGATATTGTCTTTATATTAGAGAGTAATACTTATTTTTTTCTGTGTTTCAAAGGAGTGATCAATGGAGGACTGTTATGAAGAGATCATTGTGCAAACACAAAAACAAAACAAAAATAAAATAAAAAAACCCCAAAGGTATCAGTAAAACTTTAAAAAACAGATATAAGTAGCATTAAGGAATCTTATGTGCCTATTCCAACTTGTCCCTTCATCTATGCATAAATCCTTCTTTATTGTCTCTTCTTTTTGTAAAGCCAATAATAATTCCATGCTCCATCTCAAAACTTTTCAAGAGTTGAGTAATTACTTAGTGAAATCTCTACAAAACTGGGCTAGAAAGTATCACTAATACCAGGGAGTTTATTGGCCTTTCCATATATTCACTCCCAGTTAGAGAAAAGATCCCAAACTACCTTTCATCTCAAAGATAAGTCAAACCTAACTCACCATTCCTGGCACTGTTTGAATGACTCTATCATCGATCTCTAAGAAACATATGTGGGAGAGCTTCTCTTTTATAATAAAAAGGTCTGTGCCATTTTATTGTTCCCAGCATTCTTTCTGAAGCATTAATTTTATATGCACCTCTTCAACATTAAAGTTTGAATGGCTCTGTGCTACATCTTTGGCAGGCTAATCCTATTCCAATGATGTCTCTGACTTCCCCTCTGGGAATAAGCTAATGAGTTCTTCACCCACTTCAGCTCCCTTGGGGCAATTTGAATTAGCCTCCTTTGGTTGATAACTAATTTATCAGATATTCAAAGAAACTAGCAACTGGAGATAAAGTATGATTTTTATGGGAAAGAAAGATTCCAACCACAAGCATCATTTTTAACCCTACTGTGCTAGTCCTTCAAGAATAGAAACTATAGGCGGCTAGGTGTCGCAGTGAATAGAGCACCAGCCTTGGAGTCAGGAGTACCTGGGTTCAAATCCGACCTCAGACAATAATTACCTAGCTGTGTGGCCTTGGAAAAAGCCACTTAACCCCATTACCTTGAAAAAAAATGTAAAAAACAAAGAATAGAAACTGTACCTTAGTCATCTCCCAACAAAGAATCTCCCTTCTCCCAACAGGTTTTTTTATATAAATACTTTTAACATTCATTAAAAAAAATTGAGTTCCACATTCTCACTCTCCTTTTAGCCCCTCCCCTCCCATTGAAAAGTGAAGAAATATAGCAATTGTACATGTGAGAAATCAAGTAGAATATATTTTGATTTCAGTCATTTCCAACAAAAAAAATCTTTTAAAATTTTTATTTTGAGGCAATCAGCGATGCTCATGGTCACACAATTACTGTCAAATTTAAACTCAGGTCCTCCTGACTCCAGGGCCAGTGCTCTCTCTACTGGACCACCTAGATGCCCCTTTTAACAAAGAGTCTTAAACATATTAGTTGGTTGATGTATCTGTTGAATTGAATCCACATAGTGTTTTTAACCCAGAAATAGTAAGATCCTTTGACAAATAGCCTACAGCTTCATTATTATTGTTTTATTTTACTGCTGAGGAAGCTGGTCTTCTGATAGGGAGCAGGAAGAATTCAGATTCAATTCAATTCAGTTCAATTCAACTCAGTTAAATTCAGTTCAATTTAACTAATGGAGTCACTCTAACAGAAGCTGGGAGGGGATGGAAAGTAGCTAGCTTTAAATCGTGGTTCCTTTTCTTACTACCTGAGTGACCTTGACCAAGTAATTTAACATTTCTACCTATCTATGCCTCATTTCCTCATTCATAAAAAGATGGGTTGGACTAAATGATTTCTAAGGCTTTTTTGTATCTAAATCCATAAACCTATGAACAAATACTTATTAGGCATCTGTCAGTTGTAAATATCCCAGATAATGGAAATTCTTAGAAGATAATCTTTATGCTTAAGAAACTTACTTTCTATTGAGAGAAACAAATTGATTCAGGAACTCCCTCTATCAGTAAGATCTCAACCTAAGTGTTCCTTAGAACCTTGGGTAATTGCCTGAAACTCCTAGAAGGTATCTGACTACTCCAGTTACAATGTAGATACTCTTGGATTTGAACTTGAGTTTTCCTGACCCCCAGGCTTGGCACTCTATATATTATGTCAAGATGACTTGCACAGTTTGTATTTGATAAGTATGTAAAATGTAATTTAAGGATGGGAAAAAGACTAACAACTGGAAAAAACTAGGAAGACTTCATAAAGGAAGTAATATCTGAGAAGGACTAAAAAGAAGATTAAGATTCTAACAGAGAGAGGAGGAAGAGGGATATTCTAGGCATAGAAATGGGCACATGGAAGAAAGAGGTCAAAGGTAAAATCTGAGGAACAACTAGTAGTCCAATTTGGTCAGTATATAGAAGGCATGAAGAGGAACAGCAAAGAAATAAAAGATGCAAGATAAGGATAGGGGAAAAATCTCTGGAGGGTAGCAAAGAAGCAGCCATATGTTCTCTTTACTCATTAAATAATGCATTAAACTAAACCATACTTTGGCAAATTTTGTGCTAATCCATTAATGGCCTAAGAGAGCATCTTGCTGGATCTTGGCAGAGGGGATGGGAGGGCAAGTTGCTCCTGAACCAAATAGTGGCTCTCCCAGGTCCTGCCAGAGAGATAGGAAAGTTAGACAGACCCTGAATAAATGTCATCTTCAACATACCCTTACTGTCCTATGCAATCACTCCATCTAAATAACACCGGACTAATGAAGGGTAAAAAGGAAGTAGAAGATGGTCCTAGACATCTAAGGCAGGTACCATTAATGTTAGTTTTATATGGAGAATGCATCCAAGGGAGTAGCATCTATAAGATGAACAAAGATTTCTTTAGCAAAGATTCATACATTTTTAGATATGAAATGGACTCTAGAGATCATCTGGTCTAGTCCTCTCATTTTACAATTGAGGGAATTGAGGCCCTGAGAGTGATTTATTCCAGTTTATGTAGCTAGTTAAAGGCAGAAACTTGAACCCAGGTATCTTCTTAGTCAACTATTCTTGCCATGGTTCTCAGAGAAGAAACCACAAAGCTTAAGTTTGAATGCTGATTCTGCCACTTACTTTGATCATAAAAAATGTACTTGATCTCTTTGAACCTCAATAGCCTTGTCTATAAAATGGTATTAATAACACCTATCTCACTAGAATGCTGATAAAACCAAATGAGATAATTTTTGAATAACCCCCTGCAAACCTTAGAGGCTCAAAAATGCTTCTATTGTTACCACTATTATTCTTGTCATTCCATAGGTTTAATAATTTTCTTTTTATGATGAATATTTTATCAGTGTTATTCCATGATTGTTAGTCTCTGAAGTCACTGAAAATAAGTCACTGAAGAAATAAAAAGTTTTATCTAAAAGGGAGATGTAGAGGTGTATGGTAGGTGTGAATGGATTGTAACATATGACAAATAGGAAGGTAAAAGAAGAAGTAAAGTCAAGGTTATATCATTAAAGAAGTGTATGATAAGGGAGGAACCATTGAATGGTTCATGTTCTGTACTGCTAACCTCATGTTGGGAATCCCCAAGTATGTTGGGCAGATCTTTTGTAGGTAAACTATAAGTAGATGTGGAAAAGAGTCACACAAGATGAACAGACAAGGATAGAATGTTTTGAACTCTAGAAGGGTACATCTTGAGCTGGGGTCAGGTGAACTTTTTTTAAGAATTTTTTTATCACTATATTTCAATATAATTAAATTGTTAATAATATGTATTTTACTTTATGCATCTAAAACATCATCAGAAAAGGGATCCATTTTGCCATATTACTAAAAAGAAGGGTCTGTAATTTAAGAAAAGTTAGACCCCCTGGTCTAAAATGATAATATAAAGGATCAGTGATTTTTTTTAGTATTCCATTAAAATAAATTTTATTAATATCTTTTATTTTTACATCATCTGCATTTCTCAATGTATCCCTTCTTCCTCACTGTCCCCAGGAGTCATTCATTATAATAAAGAAGAAAAACGTTCAACAAAACTAACCAATACATAGAGAAATTCTGACATGAAGTTGCAAGGTTCCAGACTCATAATTCTCTACCTCTGGAAAAATGGGGAGTTAGAAAGTACCTTCTCATAAATGAATGAAAAAAATATTAAGCATTTATTATATGCCAGAGACTAAGCTAAGCCTTAGAAATATGAATAAAAACAAGTAAAATAATCGCTCCCCTCAAAGAGCTTATACTTTAATAGGGGTACTTACCATATATAGAGGAGTAATGGGTGAGGAATATTTTAGAAAAGTTGGAGAAAATAGTGATCTGAGTAATGGTAGAACTTATTGACCTATTGGGAAAGGAGGGGGGAGGGAGGGTCTAGGCACATAGAGGAGTATAAAATGAAGGTGATCAGGAAATTGTATGGTGAGTTTGAGTCCAGGCAAGTTAAAGTGAATGCTAATTACTCAGGAACTAAGAGTCTAAGTGGTAGGAACTTGAGTTCTAGGTCAGAGCTAAGCTCTGGAGCATAGCAACATTGTAAAGAAAGAGGCTTTTGAGGGGTGAGGGTTGGAGAAGCTTGATCATTGCAATTTTGTGAAATTTAATTGGAATTTTTGGGTGGTTTTTTTTGTTTGTTTTTGCTGTTCTTTCCTGTTACTTTTTTGGTAGCCATCTTATATAACAAGTTTCTGATTTCTGTGACATAACTTTGCATTGTATATCTTCCATTGCTTTTCTGAATTTTCTTTTAGGTTTTTGCAAGGCAATGGGATTAAGTGGCTTGCCCAAGGCCAAACAAGTAATTATTAAATGTCTGAGTTCAAATTTGAACTCAGGTCTTCTTGATTCCAGGGCTGGTGCTCCATCCATTGTGCCACTCCTGCTTTTCTCAATTATCATTCATGGTGATGTCTCACAGTAATGCCTCCCTACAACTGTGGCATGATATAACAAAGTGATTAACCAAGAATAGAATCACTGACAAGGTAAAACAGGCCTTTGTTTTTCATCTCAAGAAGGTACTAGTCTATCCCATTTTTTCAGTGTCCTTCACTGTATCCTCTCTGACTTAGGCACGCAAAAATGAGTAGAAGTTTTTACTTGAGCAGTTAACCAGTTATTTAAACCCCCATTCAATATTGCCTTTGTCAAGGCAGGATCACAAAACTATAATTGTAGTTTGGGAAGGTATCTTTGAGATATTCTATTACAACTTCCCCAAATTATAGATAAGTAAACTTAGACTTAGAGATGATAAATTGCTTCCCTAAAGCTAAGCAGATTGTGAGTGGTAGAGCTGGGATTTTACATCAGTTTCTTTGATTTCAAACACAATACTTTTCCCAGTATTCCACACTGTCTCCTCTTGGGTATTCTATTGTTATTGTCTGTCCTTCATTCCTGAAGAAGACCTTGACCTCAGGGAGGTGAGACTATGATATGCACATGAATTGGATTTGAGTGAGGGTTTCTGTGCTAAATTACCAGTCTCAATTTCTCTTCTGAAGCCATCAGGGTCTAGTGGCCAGATATGAATCAGTACAACTGGAGATGGCCCTGGATGCAAGGAAATCAGGGTTAAATGATCTGCCCAATCACACAACTATAAGTATCTGAGGCCAAATTTGAACTCAGTCTATCTGACTCCAGGGCTTGTGCTCCATCCATGATACCACCTAGCGGCCTGGATATTCTAGGACCAAGCACAATGTCTGCTACATAGTAGCTGCTTAATAAATGTTTATTGACTTGATTTGACATAATTTTAATTACTAACAATAACAACAATAACAGTAACATTTATGTAGCACTTATTTCATATCAGACACCAGGGGTCTTACAATTATTTTCTCATTTGATCCTTATAAAAACACAGGAAAATAAATGCTACTATTATTTAAATTTTATAGATAAGGAAACTGAGGTAAACCAAGGTGAAGTGACTTTCACAGGGTAACACAGCTAATGAGCTTTTGAGGCTGAGCTTAAATTCAGGTCCTCCTGATTCCAGCCCTAGTATTCTATCCACTGTGTCACCTAAATAGGATACCCTATGCCAGGATACTGTGACAGACTTCAGGGAATTTCTGAGAGTAAAGGGTCTAAGCATTGATTTTGTGGAGTTACATCTGGTTTGAGGCTAGGACTAATTATGTATTCTCTGGAGAAAAACTGAATTGGACTTGATATTTTACTAGGTCTTCTTCTGAGAAGCAAACAGTATAGATCCATTTTACAGATGAAGAAACTGAGCTTCAGAGAGTTCAGTGAGAAAATACAGGAGAGAAACAGCAGACTCCCCTTCATTCATTCTAACATGAATTCCCAGCTGAAATGAAAAAGTCAGGCTTAATCTGTTCTCCCTTTATTTATCCACCACTGTTCACTCTTTTCTGAGTAAGAAAATGCATGGGAATTCTGCCCCAGTAATTCAATATCTCAATAGGGCACTCTTCCAGAACTGACTAGAAGATGGATTATTTCCCCAGTTCTAATATGTGCGATGATGTTTCTATGAATCTCCTTCTTGTGAACCAGGACTATCAATAAGAAGCTAACTTCAACGTATTTTCACTTAGAATGAAACTATATAGTTGAATTCTATCTCATCATTGCCACTAGTTTCCTTCTCCAAAAAAGTCCATTTCATAAGCGCTTTTGGATGCTGTCTCCGTAAATCTTTTAAATTCTGTGAGATTCTATCTCTCCTCTCTGTCTTTTCTTCTCTCTCTACCCCTCCCCACCTATTTATTTACTCAGAACAGCTTATAGCTATAAGGAGCCTCATGGGACCTGCTAATTAAGAAGCAATGCCCTGACTTCAAACGAACTTCCACCAAAATGGGAGAGCAAGGGGATTGAGAGGAAGATGAAAGAGCTCTTTGTCTCACATGATGCCAGAACCATGTTTGTTGAGTCTTGAGTGAGATGTTCAATGGACAAATATGTGGTAGCTATTTTATCTCCTGGGGGCACTCAGTATGAAAAGGATCCAAGGATATAGTAAACAAGTCTGTGGTCATACCTTACTTAAATCAAGACTTCCCAACTTCTACATGGTGGATGATTTTCTACATATTGCAAATGCCTTTGTCTGGGTATAGTGACTCAGATGTCTGCTTTTACTATTTTTTTTACACATAAGATAAACATATACACATATACACTTATATCTCAGAAGTTTTAATGTACTATAAATCTTTAAAAACTTTAGAAGTATGTTTGTAAGCCTAAACTTACAAAAAATCATTTGAATGGTTGTTTAAAATGTCAAAATATTCATGTGTCTTATTAAAGTTCAATATAACCACAATCTTGTGTTTTACATTCCTCTAGTTAGTTTTTAAATCATATAAACTTTAATCAGCTTCTGTTCAGTGACAGAATTGATTGCCTCTGACATACTAGATTTGAGATCATCCAAAGAATTAGATTTTTTTGCCTATATGAGAGTTTTGATGTGATCCTACAAGAAAAAGTTTAATGGAGATAGTTGTGTGAATGAGGTGACCAAGTGAAAGGACTTCCTCTTTTAAATCTACCTGTTTGAAAAAGTATCATGCAAAAACTGTTTGCATAATGATAGGGTAGCCCATCTAATTAAAATTAAAAATTTAAAGTTAGTATTCACAATCCACAAAATTAAACTATCTTAAAAATAAAATAGTTATATAATAACTTTAAAATGATTTGGGGGGCAAGTTTGTAGCATTTATACTTATGAATTATTAAAGTTGCACTCTTTTGGGACACTACTTGTAATATATATATATATATATGTATGTATGTTGATTTGGACCTGTAAGCAGCTAGGAGGTGAAAGTAGATAAAGCACCTAGCCTGGAGTTAAGAAGTCCTGAGTTCCCCTCTTGCCTCAGATACTCATTAGTTGGGTGACCCTGGGCAAGTCACTTAATTCTGTTTGCCTCAGTTTCTCATCTGTAAAATAAATGTGAAAAGGAAATAACAAATGACTCCAGTATGTTTGTCAAGAAAATTCCAAATGGGGTAAACAAAGAGATACAATGCAGATCAACATCTATGTTCTGCAAGTAAAGTAACCAAGTAAAGAGGTCATTGTCCCAGGATCACACAGTTAGTAGGTGCCAGAGGTGTGATTTGCCAAGCTAGTTCTCACTAATAATAACAGTTCATATGTCTATATGAATTTCCATACAATTTTTAAAGTGTTTTACATACATTTTCTTATTTGAGAATCACAGTCATTTCGAAAGCAGATATTAATACTGGGACTATACCCTGAAGAGATGATGAAAAAGGGTAAAAACATCACTTGTACAAAAATATTCGTAGCATCTCTGTGGTTGCAAAGAATTGGAAATTGAGGAGATGTCCATCAATTGGGGAATGGCTGAATAAATTGTGGTATATGTATGTTATGGAAATCTATTGTTCTATTAGAAACCAGGAGGGATGAAATTTCAGAGAAGCCTGGAAAGACTTGCATGAATTGATGCTGAGTGAGATGAGCAGAACCAGAAGAGTATTATACATACCCCAACAGCAACATAGGGGTGATGATCAACTTTAATGGACTTGCTCATTCCATTAGTTCAATAATCAAAGACAACTTTAGGGTATCTGTGACAGAGAATATCATCTCTATCCAGAGAAAGATCTGTGGAATTTAAACAAAGACCAAAGACTATTATGTTCAATTTTTTAAAAAATTGTCTTATGTACTACATAAGTTTGCTATCCCTAATATTTTATTCTTTCCTCAAGGATATGTTTTTTTCTCTCAACATATTCAATTTTGATCAATGCATAGCATGGAAAAATGTAGAGATAATCATATTGCCTTCTGTCAGAGAGGGGAGGAAGGTGGGGGGGAGTGTAAAATTCAATATCTTACCAAAAAATGATAGGTAGAAACTACTTTTGTATATAATTGGAAAACAAAATATTTATATAATAAAAATAAAATTAAATTTTAAAAAAAGAAAGTAGGTGCTATGCGGCAGCAGGGTGGCATAGTGGATAGAACACCAGCCTTGGAGTCAGGAGGACCTGAGCTCAAATTCCACCTTCAAACACTTAATACTTAGGTGACTCTGGGCAAGTCACTTAATCCCATTGCCTTGCAAAAAAAAAGAGTAGGTGCTACAAGTACCTATAGGTATTGTTGACCCCATTTCATAGGGGACATATAAAACTCAGAGCAGTTAATTAACTTTTCTAATGAGAATAATTCCTTAAAGATTGGAGGTGAGATTTCAGATCCAAGTTTACTGACACCAAATCCAATCAATCAATTAACAAACATTTAAATGTCTAACTCATGCCAGATACAGTGTTAGGTGATGAAGCTACAAAGACAAAAATAAAGAGGTCACTGCCCTTGGGAGGCTTACCATCTAGCTAGGAAAGACAAGAACAAATGTAGTCATGAACAAAATTACCAAAGGGGGAAAAAAAGAAAAGAGATTTTGGGGGAAAGGGAACATGAAAGGCTTCATTTAGAAGACCTGAGCTAAGACTTAACAAAAAGTATGGATTCTGAGAAATAAAAGTGAAGAGGGAGAGTATTTTAGATATGAGAGTCAACTTGTGAAATGAAACAGAAATGGGTCTTTGAGCACTCAATCCATCATGCCACAGTTGGAGGAGTCACTGCTCTACTTTGGAAGTCAATGTGGTTCCAAAGAAATGATACTGGATTTGGAATGAGAGCAGATGGGTTTCAATTTTGACTGTACTATGGTGTGTTCCTGGGCAGGCTATTTCAACTATTGGAACCTCAGTTTCTCTATTTATAAAATGCTGAATTTGATCATCACCTTTTTTTTGGAAATCAACAAAATTAATATATTGTAATACAGAATTTGAGATTGATTATTAAGACATTTTTAGTTTATTTTATATTATTATAATAATTTTGTTATAAGAGTAAACATAAATCACCCTCCTTCCCCAAGAAGATGAGAAACCTCAAGAATAGTGAGAGAGAGAAAAAAAGTTCTTCAGTCTGTGGTCAGATTCCAATGATTCTGTCTCTGGGGTGAGTTGCCTGCTTTATCATAAGTCCACCAGAAAAATTGCTTCAATATTTTTCCCAAAGTTGCTATTACTAGCATATTTCCCTCCATTCTATTCCTCCCCAATCTCATTTATTCTATTCTCTCTCTGCTTTCATCCTGTCCCTGTCCAAAAGTGTGTTGTATCTGAGTACCTTCTCCCACAATCTTCCCTCTCTTTCATTATCTAATCTCCCTTTCATCCCCCCATTTCCTCTTATCCCATCCTTTTCTTCTCATTTCTCTCTAGGGTAAGATAGATTTCTATACTCTATTAAGTGTGTGTTATTTCCTCTCTGAACCATTTCTGATGAGAATGAGGTCTCACTCATTCCCCCTTGCCTTCCCCCTGTTCCACTCCATTGAAAAAGCTTTTTCTTGACTCTTATGTGAAAAATCTTAGCTTTCTTCCTCTCCTTTCTCATTCTCCCAGTACTTACCTTTATCACCCATTAAATCCTTCTTTTTACTATATTATACCTTTATAATCCACTCCTTCCTGGCAGGAATACAAACAATTCAATGTTATTAAATTCCTGATAGTCCTTCTCATCCACCTCCTCTATGGTTCACCAGAGTCCTGTACTTGAAGATGAAACATTCTGTTCAGCTCTAGTTGTTTCAATAGGAAAATTTGAAAGTCCTCTGTTTCATTGAAAGTTCATCTTTTTCCCTGAAAGAGGATGTTCAGTTTTTGCTGGATTCTCTCTTGTAAAGCAAGTTCTTTTGCCTTAACAGAATATCATATTCCAATCCCAATGACTCCTTAATGTAGATGCTGCCAGATCCTGTGTAATCCTGACTATGGAGCCTCTGTAGTCGAATTGTTTGCTTCTGGCAGGTTTTATTATTTTCTCTTTGACTTGAGAGCTTTGGAATTTGGCTATATTCCTGGAAGCTTTTCTTTTGGGATCTCTTTCAGGAGGTGATTGGTGAATTCCCTCAATTTCTTTTTTACCCTCTGCTTCTAGGATCTCAGGGCAATTATGCTGTATTATTTCTTGAAAAATGAAGTCTAGGCTCTTTTCCTGGTTGTAACTTTCAGATAACCCAATAATTTTTAAATTATTTCTTATGGATCTATTTTTGAGATCAGTTGCTTTTCCAATGACATAGTTCATATTTTCATTTAATTTTTGGCTTTTTTGGAAGAGTTTTATTTCTTCCTGATTTCTTGCAAAGTCATCAATTTCCTTTAGTTCCATTCTGCATGTGAAAGAGTTATTTTCTTCAGAGAGCTTTTTTATCTCCTTTTTCCAGCTGGCCACTTCTGCTTTTTAAGGCATTCTTCTCCTCATTTGCCTTTTATTTTGCTTTTTTTTTCAATTGGCCTAAACTGGCTTTTAACATATTATTTTCTTCAGTATTTTTTGTATTTCTTTTACCAAACTGCTGATTTGGTTTTCATGATTTTTCTGCATTGCTCTCATTTCTCCTCCCAATTTTTCCTCCACCTCCCTTAATTGGTTTTCAAATTCTTTTTTGAGCTCATCCATAGTCTGAGCCTATTTTCTACTTCTCTTGGAGGTTTTGGATATGGAAGCTTTGATTCTGTTGTCATCTGAGTATGTGTTTTGATCTTCCATGGGACTAAAGTAATTTTCTATGGTCAGATTCTTTTTTTCTGTTGTTTACTTATTTCCTCAGCCCAAGACTAATTTATAGCACTTCCAAGGCTTTGAGGTATTTTTGGGGGGAGTGGACTTCTGAAGGTCCCACCTGGACCTTTATTCCTCCAAGGTCTTATGTTCTCTTGCCTACCCTTTGATATGTAGATGACCACAGGCACTCCCCTCTGCCCTGGAGTTGTTAGGAGGATCCCTGCTATCTTAGTATGGAAGGTTAAACTGCAATCTGGATCTGAGTGTGGGTAAACAGCAGAGTCCTGCCCCAGGGAGAGCAGAGAGATTTCTGCAGTCTCCCTGACCCCTTTACCATCTGTGGATTGTACTTTGGAGGTACAGGCTGGTTTCCCCAGATTGCCACTGCAGATCCTCACTGCAGGGTTGCTCTGAGGCTGGTGCTCCTCACTTCACACTCATTCTGGTGCAGCAGAGTTCTCTCATCACCTCTTCAAGCTGTTCCAGGTGATTCCTGGGCTGGGCTGGGCTGGGCTGCAGCTGGGGCATTCTTCCAATGCCCAGCCCTGGTGAAACACACCTTTCCTGTGAAACTTCTAAGTTATCTTGGGCTGGGAAAATGTATCACTCAACCTTTCTGTGGGTTCTGCCCCTCTAAATTTTTGCTAGAGTCATAATTTGACAGCTTTTGGAGTTTTTTGGGGAAGGAGTTTCAGGGAAATGCTGCCTTCATGCTGCCATCTTGGCTCCACCGCTGAATTTGATCACCTCTAAGTTTCATTCTAGCTTTAAATTTATGAATCAATGAGCTCAAACTGAATGCTGAATCAATGAGCTCAAACTGAATGCTACCAAGTGCTAGGCAATATGGTATTTTGGAAAAGGCACTGGATTTGAAAGAAAAGAGCTAGGTTAGAGTCCTAGGCTCTGTCTATTTTATCATACAGTTTTGGACAAGTCAGTTTCCCTTGTCCGTCTGGATCTTATTTTCTCATTTAAAAGGAAAGGGTTTTATTTATTCATTTGAACTTCTTTAAGGGGGAAGGGGAATCATAATATTTTATATCAGAATAAACAAATTTTACTCTATTTATAACGAAATCAGTTTTTAAATACATTTTGTATTATTAGAAGATTTTGACCCTAGTGGGATCCTGGACTAATATCTTCCAATGACTGGTTCCTTCCTTCATTGTTGATGACAAGTTAGTGTTCCTCCTAGGAGCAAGGTGAGATTCCATGTCCTCTTCCCTCTGTCTTTATGTCTATCTCTTACTCTTAGGACATTCAAAAGTGGATTGTAAAAAGTTACTGTGTAACATACAATTGGAGAAAAATAAAATATCATTTTATATATATATATATATATCTTCACATTTATGTGTATATATGCACATATACATTAACTTTACATACATGTATATATGTTCACACTTATAAATGTATATAGGTACATACACATGTATAAATATACACATATATACAACTTAATAGACATCCATGTGCATAAACACATACACATGTGTGTATAAATATAATTTATAATTTTCCATTTGGAATCTTCTTTGGTTCAGCCAATAAGATAGTTACAAACTAAGATAGAAAAGTCCTTAGTCTCTTCTACTTTAGTGTAGAAACAGTAGAGATGGTGGAGTCACCCTTGAATGGGAGATCAACATAGGGACCTGAATGGAATGACTACCTATAGGCAATAACCAGGAAGGGGCAGCCTCAGCGGATGTGGGAGAGGGAGTACAGGGATGGCTATTCAAATGAAACCTGAGAAACATCCTCTCTTTCACCTTCTCACAAATAGACTTATTCTCTTATTATTCTCTTCCTCATCAAATTACCTTGAATTGACTTTTTTTTGGTAGATCATTTTCCTTTTTCTGACCAGTTAATTATAAGTTCTTAAGTGGAAGGGATTGTGAAATTTTTCTCTTTGTATTTTTAGTGTCTCAGACAGGTCCTAGAATATAAGAAGCACTTAATAATTATTGGCTGATTGATAGATGGAGATTATATTTTTGTTTGTTTGTTTTTTTGTTTTGTTTTATTTTGCCTGGGGAGGATGGGACAGGGTGTAGACCTCTAAAGAGAACCTCCAGAGAGGGAACCTCTTTGCACTGGACACAGACTAGTTGTCAGCTGTCTTTTAATTTACAACCTTAGAAAGTCACCCAAGGCTTTGAAAGATTATGTGACTTGCCTCTGGTAATACAAGTAGTCATTGTCAGAGACAGTGCTTGAACCCAGGTTTTCCTGACATTTAAGGCAGCCCTCTATAGAGCAGATTATCCTATCCCTTGTGAGTAGACGGCACAAGAAATCTGGAGTCCCTGAAAAGTCCAAAAGAATAGACAAGTTTTAAAATGTTGAAGATGTGCTTATCTGTTAGAGGGGAATACTAATACTTCATACTGTATCCCTCAAAGGGATACAGTGAGACTCAAATGATATAATTATTGGAAATAGCTTTGTAGCCTGTTAAGTATGACCCCAATATAAGATATTCTTTTTATTTTTAGTTTTTTTAGTTTTTGCAAGGCACTAGGGTTAAGTGGCTTGCCCAAGGCCACACAGCTAGGTAATTATTATGTGTCTGAGGACGGATTTGAACTCAGGTACTCCTGACTCCAGGGCCGGTGCTCTATCCACTGCACCACCTAGCTACCCCCAAGATATTCTTATCAGTAAAAATCAACTGTTCACTTTCATTTGGGAAAAGTTAAAAGATAAAGCACAGAAAGCTATGGAAAAACAATGAAGAAAAATAAGTTAAAATTTTTACTGTATGATAAATTCTCATTAGGAGGTAAATCCCTTAAGGGAAAAAGTTTCATTTTGTTAGCAACTGTTCTTCAGAATTAAATACACCATTCTTTAGACATGAGGAGACTCAATAAACAGTTACTTTACATTAATTCCTAACTAGAACCATAGTAAGGATAGGGTCTCTATTCCAAGGTACCAAAATTTTATGGCCTTTATCAGAAATTGGATAACTGAACATAACCTCTAGTTACTCTATAGTCAATAGGCAGATTGATATGTGATCTCACTGATATAGAGAGTAACCCATCCACATATTTTTATCCCTAGAGCCTCTTTGCCTTTGTTAGTTCCCAAGTTCATATAGGAAACTCACCTACTGTACTGGGTCTCTTGGCTTTATGAGCAAGTAGGATGCTACTTCAGTCATAGATTAGAACAGTTCTTTGATCTTCCTTGTCTTCCTCTTTACCCCCAAAGACCTCCTCCCTAGCAGAAGCCTTGTAGCTCTATGTCTCTTCTATAATGGTCTATTTTCCTGAATTTTCGACTTGATTGAATCTCAGGCACCAAAATTGCCAGTTATGGCTGTGCTCCCAGCTCATATTCAAAATTCATAATAATGTTTTTCATTAGATATAATGTGTTTTGGCCTCTGATTACCTTAAATACCATTTCCTTTTTTGCACAGTTTCACAGCTACTGAAATAAGGTACAGTAGTTTGACTCAAAGTCCTTACATTTGAATTATATCATGTAGCAGCCAAAATCAACCCCAAATGCTATTGCTTTGAATCACTAAAACTAAATAAAATTTTTGCATGTTTCCTCTGTCAGTGCACACAAGAGATTTATAGACTATCATAGTTTAAAAGGACTTTCAAGATTATCTAGTTGCAGCTTCATCATCTAGATGTCTTATATGTAGAGAGAAAGAGACTCAGGAAGATAAAATGTTTTGATCTGAGTTATACAGCAAATAGGTCACAGAATCTTCTGATTCAGAGCAAGAAAGGACCATCTCTCTTTACAGAAGAAGCTGAGGGTCATGAACATTATGACTCTCCAGGGTCTCACAGCTAAGAAGTACCAGGGGTAGGATTTGAACCCAGATCTTCTTAACTCTGCATCTAGGGCAGCATCTACCAGTCTACACTGATTCATAAGATTTAGCTAGAACTAGAATCTAGGTTTCCTGACTACTTGTCCAATGAATTTTTTTCTTCTGCCTTGTCTGATCTTTCCAAAATATATTACTTTCCTTTGGCATCATTTAAAAAGAAGTGAGAACTCTTTTACTCAACCAATCAATATTTATTAAGCACCTATTATGTGTCGGTCACTGTGCTATGTGTTGGTGGTTTTATGCTAAGTGCTTTTAGAAATCAAATGATCTAAGAAAAGCTATGTGAGCTCATTTGGAGAGGGGAAACAAAGAGATACATTTTCTCAACAATACTAACTAATCTTCACAATAATTCCTTGTAATCATCAGGAGTTATAGTGAATCTGAGTCCCTGGCAATAAAACCTTGAGATTCATACATCCATTCCAATCCAATCCAATCCAGTCTAATCCAATCCAATCCAATCCAATCCAATCCAATCCAATCCAATCCAATCCAATCCAATCCAATCCAGTCCAGTCCAGTCCAGTCCAGTCCAATCCAATCCATCCATCCATCCATCCATCCATCCATCCATCCATCCATCCATCCATCTATTCAACTTAATTAAATGGCTACTATGTGAAAAATATTTTAAGTCTTGGAATTCCAAATTCAGACTTAGGTTCATCCAAGAAATATTTATTACTATGTATTGAGCACTATGTTTAGGCATTGGGGAAATATAAAACTTTGTTAAAGCTCCTTACCTCTATGGAGTTTGATAGCTATTGGTAATATGGGCAATTAGGTGGTATATTGGATAGAGGGCTGGGCCTGAAGTTGGGAAGACTCCTTTGCCAGGCTTAGACACTTACTAGCTAGGTTATACTTGGTAAGTCACTTGTCCCTGTTTGCCTTAGTATCCTCATCTGTAAAATGAGATGGAGAAGGAAATGGCAAAATAATTCTAGTATCTTTGCCAAGAAAACCCTCCAAAATAGGATCAAGAAAATTTGGACACAATTGAAAAATCACTAAACAACAAATGATATGAGGCTGGAGGGAAGGAAGGAAGGGAAGAAAGGAAAGAATAAAGAAAGGAAAAAAAGAAGACAGGAATATTATTAAGTACTATGTGCATTTCAAGAAATTCAATGAACTTTTTAGGTAAAGATGTTAGGATTTTCTTTATAAATAAATTAGCTTTAAGAAAAGAAAGGGTATGGTGCGACTAGGTGGAGCAGTGGATAGAACACTGGCCCTGGAGTAAGGAGTACCTGAGTTCAAATTTGGCCTCAGACAATAATTTCCTAGCTGGGTAGCCTTGGGCAAGCCACTTAACTCCATTTGCCTTGCAAAAAATCTTAAAAAAGAAGAAAAGAAAGGGTGAAGAAAATAATCTCTCTCCACTCAGTGTGTCCTGAGATGTCAGCAAAAAAGATAATAAAAGGAAAAGCAGATAAATGAAAGGAATCAGAAACTAAAGTGCTGAGCCACTGTTTCTCTCTTACTACCTCATTTTGGTAATCCTTGAGGAAAATATAAAAGCACTTGACCTGACAAGAGGGAGAAAGAGAAAACCAAATGAAAAACAAACAATTGATTTAATGCAATGATAGAGGGAGGAAAAGGGAGATAAAGAGAATTTGCAGTGGAAGAGGAAAAAAATAAACCAAAGATGTTTCTGATGTAACAAAATTCAGTTAGTATAGTAAGAGGCACAGAATGTAGCTTTCCTTATTTTCTTGGTTAGGATCAAAGCCTTTACAAAGCTGGTAGGATAATTCCCAGAAGACCAAACTAGCAGGCAGTTTCTAGGGACTGACTGCCTGTCTCCCCTTTGGGAAAGAACAAAAGGTGTAAAAGGTTAATCCCCAGAGGTGTCCAATGCCATAACTACCAGGAGAATGTAATGGGAAAAAGCCCCACCTGAAATCCATAGCTTAAACAGAGAACAGACAGAACAATTTTAGGTATGAAAGGATCCCAAGACATCCACTTGTCAAGTCTCCTCATTTTACTAAAGAAAGAAGTGACATTCATAAAGGTTTGGTGATTTACTTGAAATCACAGTTATTTTCCATCAAACCTGGGATTAAACCCCAAATCCCCTGGCTGCTCTTTCCATCATATTACACCACTCCCCATTCTTTTCCTTAAATCATGGGCTTTCAAAATGTGATCCATAGATTCTCAGTCCATCATGGGTAGTCAAATTTAGAATTTAGAATTTAGAATGTTTATTTTAGGTGTGAATTAATAAATTACAGTGTATAGTAAAAAAAACTGGACTTTCAATAACCAAGTTTATGGTCTACAAATTGCTAACCTATTGACTGGGTGAAATACATTATCTTTCTGAACCTCAGTTTCCCTATTTGTAGAATGGCTACAATAGAACTTGCACTATCTACCCGCTACAGGGCTATTGAGATTAAAAAACATTTTATATTATGTAAAGTACTATTTATTTTATTAGAATCTTTTATATACTTTTTAATTACATATGCATGTTGTTTCTTCTTGATAGAATATAAGCTCCCTGAAGGTCAAGACTATTTTATCTTTGTCTTTAAACCTCCATCTCCCAGTAGAACTTCTGGCTCTAAATAGTAGTAATTTTAAGTCACTTTCAGGCTTGGTTTCATCATTTGCTAAAATGGGAGTAGAAGGGTATTGCATTGGATGACCTCAAACATCCTTTCCAGATCTAAATTCATGACTCTATTATCTTTAGAGCAGGAATTCAGTCTCTTGGCATTATACCATTCTGTCTCTCTCATTGATATTATTGGCTAAAACTTCACATATTTAAGAGGCAGCTATGTGTCACAGTAGATAGAGCATCCACCTTGGAGTCAAGAGGACCTGAGTTCAAATCCAACCTCAGACACTTAATAATTACCTAGTTGTATGATCTTGGGCAAATCACTTAATTATGTATGTATAGATATGGGCCAAGAAGAAACAGAGTATCTTTAGCACTTGCCACATTTTAAGTCTTAAAATTGAAATGTGGACTTCATTAGCGTGGGTGCTTACTTCAAGAACTACATGCAATATGAGGCTATATTTTAACTGCATTTCTCAAATGATGGGTGCAAATTACATATACTTTTAAATTAACCTATACGCTTTTTTATATTTTGAATTTGTGGATTTCTGTATGGGTTTTCCAAGTGATAGCTTTTTTAAATAGTCTATGAGGGAAATGGGTTTAGAGGCATAACTATCACTTTATGGGCCTTCCCATGGAAATTTTCAACATAATTATATTCAGGGAAAAAAAACCATTAAGTGTAGGAATATGTAAATGAAGTCTGAGTAAATTTGCATTTTCAATTGCAGCCTCTTTAGAAATTGCCTTACCTGAAGGAGCTAGGGATTGGGGGGGAAAAGGACAATCCAATGAAATTAGATATGAAGCAGAAAATGCTAGGACAACTTTTGGATAATAAGCCTACAGGGCTGTGAAGGATAGTTTCCCCACAAAATTCAAAACCCAGCATTTACCATGCTTGGCACAAGAATCTTTTGTGATTTAACCAGCATCCCAGAATCCTCTGGATGCATTTGAACCAGAATAGTTCTTGGAGAGTTGAAATTTAAATTATGATTAAATTTAGAATCTGTATATGACCTGAGACAGGCAAATATTGTGGAGGAATCTATGGCCCAGTGATGATCTGTAATACTTTGAATCAATTTTATTAAAGATATTAGGTAATGATATATAAGGGAGATACGGGGAATAGGGTAGGGTTGGAAACTTTCTCAAACCCTCTTAATTCTGGTGTTTTGTCTAAGTTAATTCTTTTCTATTTATTCTGTCTATAGTTTGGTTGTACACATTTGCTTGTATGTCATCTTCCTCATTAAACTGTGAGCTCTTTGAAGATAGGGAGTAACTGTCTTTTACCTCTTTATGTTGCCCTAGCATTTAGCAAAATGCTTTCGTATAGGATAGGTCCTAAATAAATGCTTACTGAGAGACAGATTAACTGAGATTGTAATGTTTAAAGATCATCTCTCCTTCCACAAACTTTTCATTAAACTTTGCATAGACTATACTTTGCATATATTTTATTGAATCTTGTATCATAATTATTTGTGCATTTGATTCCTTCATTTTCACCTGGACCCTATTCAATTGTGTGCCAGAGCCTGCTAGTACCAGCATCATCAACTGTTAAATTTTCAGTGTGTCCATCTACACCTTGGAAATCAGCAAATGTCACAAATCAAGGGCTGATTTATTGTTCTGGTGATGTCTAGATTTAAATAAATAATATTAGTCATGTATGTTAAATGTAAAAGTGCCTTGTATATGTCCTGCTCCCCCAGACAGTTGTTAAATATTTACCAGGAAACTTCTGTTCTCCAGATCTTCCCTCCAAACATACAATCCAGCCCACACTAGATTGTAAGCAATAGATGTATACCTTCATTTACAATCATCTTTTCTATTCTATTATGCTTTGGAAAGGCTTGTTTTATTTCTTAAGTTCAGAATAAAATATATACAATTTTAAAGATTAAAAGATTAAAAAAACTCCATAACATGTATATCTTTTTGACTTAGGTATCTAAACACTGTTTTGCAGAGAGAGAAAATAAATAAATGCTTTTTGAATGAATGAAAGGAGCAGAAGGACCCAGTATCCAAGACTGAAGAAAAGGAAGGTCCATAAAATCATCAAACTACATTGAATTAAAGTAGAAGTTTCAGTCTAGAAAGAAGACAGATTTAAGAGGATGGTGAGGAAACAAGTCTAGGCCAGGAAAGTTCTTTTTCCTTAGCATTCAGGGAAAAGAATTCCAAACCAAGAATGAATTAGTTTTGGGAGAGACTAGACAGATTTATCCCTATTAAATGAAGAGACCAATCGAGACTGTCTTCAAGTAGAACTTTTTATTGA
Source organism: Macrotis lagotis (assembly GCF_037893015.1). NCBI lineage: Eukaryota > Metazoa > Chordata > Mammalia > Peramelemorphia > Peramelidae > Macrotis > Macrotis lagotis. The sequence continues at coordinate 236,853,522 of NC_133658.1, read as the reverse complement.
TTCCATGGGTCTGTAATAACCCTACTAATAACCATTTGTTGTTTAAAATTCTTAAACCTATATTATCTTTCCTTTCCCTGCTTCTCAAAAAGGTAGAGAATGGTGTAAAGGATAGAATATTAGCCTGAGAATCAGGAAAAGCTGGGTTCAAAACCTGCCTTCTGAGATTTAGTAAGTGCTGCAACTCTGGACCAATCATTTGACATTAGTAGAACTCAGCTGACTCTCTAACCACCAAATGAGCAACTGCTCAGGAGTACCTTGAAGGAATTCCTAAAGCTGGTGAAATCATACCTTCTCAGGAGAAGAAGGTCCTGGGAAGTCCAAGATAGAAAGGCCCTCTGTATCAGAGCAGTTATGATAGTAAAACAGAAAAAAACAAGCAAACAACTAGGTATCAATTGACCAAAGAAGGACTAAGGAAATGGTACATGTATATATTGGGATATTACTGTATTGGAAGAACTGAAGACTATAAAGAATTCAGAAACATGGGAAGGATTATATGAAATGATATAAGTTGAAGGAAGAAGAAGAGGCATGCAATAGATCAAATGACTACAATAAAGGAAATGGAAATCACAAAACAAAACTGGATGGTGGATGTATAATTATGATAAAAAAGAGATGGGGGGCAGTTAGGTGGTACAGCCCTGGAGTCAAGAGGACCTGAATTCAAATTTGATGCCAGACACTTAATAATTGCCTAGCTGTGTGACCTTGGACAAGTCACTTAACCCCACTGCCTTGCAAAAGCTAAAGAAAAAAAGAGAGATGAAAAATATACCTTTCCTCCTTTGTTGCAATGTAGAATGTTGCATCTGTTGTCAGATATAGTCCACAGACTGGTTGGTCTTAATGAACTGCATTTTTTTCCCTTTAAAAAAAATCTTTATTTCTAGGGAAGTCTTCCCAGGGGAGAGGAATGGACATTCTTGGGAAGGAATGTTATGTAAAAGTAAAGGGAAAATTAAAGTAAATTTAAAAGTTTAAAATATTAGATTAAGTGTATAGCTTTTGTTTTTTGATTTTTTTTTAGATGCACCAGTGTTTGGGGATGAAGGATATAAGAAGTAGGACAAGAAAATATTTCACAAGGTCTACAACTAGAAGAGAAATTTATCAAGCCTTTGGCAGATGATGGTAAGGAAAGCCCAGTGCCAACCTCTATTAAACCCTAACTTAACAATTGGAGTTATTGAACTTGTTTTAGGGGGTGATTTTGGCTAGCACTGTGATGAGTATCTCAGAGGCTGTCTCTGAACCAAGAAACAGCATCCAGCTGGTCCAGGGATAGGAACTGGACCTGGGATTTCATCAGTATCTGAAATCCTCAAATGAGGAGACTTTCCCTCTACTAATACAGATTGCCACCCTTTCAGCAACATATAGCCTAAGAGACCCATCTAGAGCACTAAGAGGTTAAACATCTCACTCAAGTTCACCAGTTAATATATATCAGGGGCAGAACTTGAATCTACATCTCCTTATCTTTTCATCCACTGGACCCAGTTGCTTGGGATAGTCTATTTTATAAGGAGTAGGTTTATGCTGATAACATTTCTCAGGGTTTTATTTATAATTGCCTGGTTTCAGTCTCAAAGGGGTCAAGTGAGGCTCCCTGCAGGTTACAAACTTAGCTTGTTTAATGTTAATAAATAATAGACATCCCTCTTTAGTTCCCTTGTCATAAATTCTCTTCCAACATATTGGTTTCTATGTTCCCTTCCATGACTGCTCCATCTTCATTCTCTATGCCCCCCCTCTCATAAGACACAATGAACTGAAAAATAGTATTATTCACTGATTTAGTATAAAAAGATGGGATTAGACCCAAGGGTCTCAGAAGTCTCTTTCAGTTCTAAGACTGTGAACCAAACATCCTAGGGAAAGTCCTGGTCCTAGGCACTGTGAGGGATAAAAGACACAGCTTCCACTCTGATGGAACTGTCAGATTAATTGGGATGATAAGACATAAGCACATGGCAAGTTAAATAATTTAAGAGGTAAATAGAAAAGTAGTATCTTAATCACTGTCAACAGATGGACTGATGGTTAGGAACAAATGCTTTGAGTTCAGAGATGGATGAAATTGCTGCATGTTGGTATGTATGAGAAGGCTTCTGGGTGGGAAAGTGGAAGGAAAAGGAAAGGAAAGGAGATGGTGTTTGGCCATTTAGTCCTATATGACACTTCATGATCCTATGTAGACCATAGTACATCAATTCTACCCATGGGGCTGTCTCAGCAAAGATTCTGGACTGGTTTGCTATTTCCTTCTCCAGTGGATTAAGACAAACAGAAATACTGAGTTGTCCAGGGTCAAATAGTTAATAAGTATCTGAGGTCAAATTTGAATGCAGGTCTTCCTGATTCTACTCTATCTACCAATCTACAATCCTGATTTTACCACTGAGGAAACTAAAGTTTAAATGATTTACCCAGGTTTACACAACTAGAAAATGTCTGAGGCTGACTTTAAACTCATGTTTTTCTGATTCCAGGTCCTGTGTTGTATCCACTATGCCACCAGCCACAAGAATGTAACGGATTTTGATAAGTAGAGAGAAGAGTATAGGGCAGTGAAAAACTATATGAATAGACATATACTTTAGGAATATGTGAGATCTGCCCATGTGTAGACCAGTTTTTTCCAATTAGAAATATACATTATTTATTTTTAACATTCATTTAAAACATGAGTTTCAAATTTTCTCCCTCCCTCTTTCCCTTCTCCCAGACATTGAGAAAGTAAGAACCATATCAATTATAGATTTGAAATCTTGCAAAATATATTTCTATATTATTCATATTGCAAAAAATCAAGAAAAATAAAAGAAAGTGAAAAATTACTCTTCAATTTGCACTGAGTATATCGCTTTTCTATCTGGAGGTAGATAGCACTTTTCATCATGAATTCTTCATAATTTAGACCAGTTTTGAAAAAGGAGATAAGACAAATTCAGTAATCTGGGGTTAAATGATAGGGGGCTTTGAATTCCAAGCTAGGAAGTTTTCATTTCATTTTTTAAGCAACATGGAGTCTGAGAAGATTTTTGATGGAACATACATGATAGAGTTGGGTTAGCATTAAGAATGCTCTAGATATTCAGGTTCAGTGTCATCCTCGAGTCCTTTCTTTCACATAGCACCAATCAGCTGTCAAATCTCATTGTTTCTACTTCCACATGATCCCTTTTGTTCACACATACAGTCACCAACCTCATTCAGAACAGCACTCCCTTCCATCAGGACTAATTGATTTACTTGCCTTACTTCTCTTCTTGCTCTAATCCATTCTCTATACAGATCACAGTGATTTTCCTATAACTTGGTTACAATTATGTCATTCTTTGAAATGTCACTAGATGCTAATAATGTCCTATCACCCTTGAATTAAATGTAAATGTTTTTTACACCCTTGTAGTCCTTTAAACCTAGACCCTTCCCATCTTTCCAGTCTTTCACATCATCCCTCTTCATAAACCTCTAAAAGTTCGCCATACTGGCCTCCTTGGTGTTTCTCAAACAAGAGAATTCATCTCCCATTTCTATACTTTGGTATGTTTTTTATTAATTTTCCCTCATGCCTTCTCATAGTTCTTTTTCACTCTCTTGAATTCTTTCAAGACCCAGCCCCACCTCCCAAAGGCCTTTCCTAATCACCCTCCCACCACTCTGGAGTTGTTAGAGCTTTCCCTCTAAGGCTACTTTCTATTTATTCTATTTATGCTTTCCATTTACCTACTGATGAACATGCCATCTCTCTCATTAGAATATAAATTTGCTTATACTTATACTTATACTTACACTTACACTTATACTTAACAGAGTACATGGAAGGCATGAAGGAAACACTTCATAAGGAGTTGTTGATTATGGAGACCTGTTAGGAGGTTTTTGCGATGTATAGGTGGCAACAATGTTTTTAAAAATGGGGTGTAGAGTGTGTATGTGGAAACATGACAATGGAAAAAAAAAACCCTTGGCAGGTTTAATGAATGACTGGATGCTCAATCAAGAGAAAGAGTTAAAGATACTAGAGGTTTTGGTTTAGATGATTTGAAGTCAGGTAGCAGGAGTACTACAATACCCAAACTTGAGAAGTTCAGGAGAGAAGCTAGTGTAGGGGGAAACCCAGGTTTATGACTTTAGAAATATCACGTGTAGGGGCAGCTAGATGATACAGTGGCTAGAACACTGACCCTGGAGTCAGGAGTACCCGAGTTCAAATTTGACCTTAGGCACTTAATAATTTGTCTCACTGCATGACCTTGGGCAAGTGACTTAACCTCATTGCCTTAGATAAATTAAAAAAAAAGAAATACCAAATATGAAGTGATACTAGGACATTCAAGTGGAGATGTCTCAGCAGGTTGATAGGGGTGTCTTCAGGAGTAGTTGCAAATTTGGGCTATAGTTTCTAGAGAGAAGCCAAAATCAAAGTCATAGATTTGAGAGATTCCTTAGGAAAATGACTCTAATAGAAATTTAGTTTAGTTTGATGTCTAGTGACTGGTGACCAGAGAACTGAGAGCTTAGGATCAATAATTTCATTTAATACTTAATGCACCCTCTCCCATAGGAAACATTTCTTGATACCCTCAGTTATGAGTACTATTCTATTTCTTCCTCCTTGAACTACCATATTTGTCAATTTACATACTGGATTTCCTGACCATTTGTCAAGTAGAGTAGAAGTTTCTTGAAGACACACTCTGTTTTTTCCTTCATCCATGTTTACTCAGTGTCCAGCAATAATGGACACTTAATAAATGTTTATTGGTTTTTGATTTGATTCAAATACCAGAATTGGTTAATTACTTTGGGGATTGTCCACTTAGAGGATAGAAAGAGAAATAATAGCTGGAAACAAGAAAGAAAAGGAACAATCAGGAAATATAGGAGAGAAACAAGGGCATCCATAATGCCAAGGACCCAGGATTCAGAAAGAAGGAAATCAGTGTCAAATGATACAGAAGGTTATGGGTGACTTTCTAAAAAATATACTTTCAGCAGAAAGATAGGGGCAAACATCAGAGGCCAAGATGTTAAGACGAGAGTAAATGATATAACGTAACCTCTTGAAATTTCACTTTCCTGTTTATAACATTATGGAATTGAGTTAAATGGGCTCTGAGGTCTCTTCCAAGTCAAAGTGTTGGATAGAAGAGTCAGAACTTGAATTCATGACTTCATATTCTAAATCCCAGACTGCATCATATCACAAACATACCAGCTCTCACACAACCATTGAACAATCATCTTTATATTCACTGTACTATATTGGAAATTGGTAGGTATAATAGGCAAGAAATATATATCCCTGAAAACTCTAGATGTTACTCAAACACTGAATTCAATAAGAAGTCAAACAACAAACATTTATTATATTCCCACTATCTTAGGCATTAGAGATATTAGGCTTAAGATGACAAACCAATTTTTAACTGTCAGATGAAAGACTATTTTCTTCCTTTCCATTAATTCACTTTAAATTGAAAAATCATTTGGGAACTATAAAAGCAAGAAAGTAAATATTTATTTTCTATTCTATTAATGCTTAGGAAAGATGATGTAAAATCTGAATAACTCATTATTTTAAGGGTTTTTTTGCAAGTTGCATTTTTAAACATTTATTAATTTATGTACATATGCATTAAAAAAACACAGTTCACAGTTATAACCCCTATAATGCCTACTTCCATTGCCTACTGAATAAAGTTGGAACTCCTTAATCTTCCATTTGCAATTTCATTTAGCCTACCAGCTTTATGCTTCAAGTTGGGACCCTGTGGGGATAAGAGAGAAATACTGAGTATTATAGAAAGATTTCCTTCCTATCTTCTGTGTTGCAGGGGCTAATGAAAAGGAGGAAAAAGTAACAATAGTTATCAATGGAGATGTGGGGGGATGAAGGTTGGGAGAGGTAACAGTGTATTTCATATGAAGCTTGTATGTCATACATTCAATAGCATTCAAAGAGAAGGAAGCATGTCATCAGTTTATGTTTTGAGTAAAACTCACTGAGTGAGAATGCATTTCAGGAAACCAATGAGGGAGAGTCAGGGCTGTTAATTACAAAGATGGAGGGCCTGAGTACCACTGTGCCACCTACTTGTACACAGAAAAAATAAACTTAAGGCAGTCAAATGTAGGATAGCTAGGAAGGAAGGGCTCTTAGAGTTGAAGTGGATCTTTCTAAGCAGACTGTTATTCTCATAAATTTTTCAAAGCAGTCACAATTTCCCACCTCTGCACCTTGATTAATATTATTTCCTAGGTCTAGGAAACCATCCTCCTTGTGTTTTTTAAAGCTTAGCTTAAAAAAACATCTCCAGGAAATTCACCATGATGTTTCTTGTAGGAAATGATATTTCCCATATCTGATCTCATAGTATTTTGTTCATCTCCAAAACCATTTATCACATTGTGAACTGTATCTACTTGTTCACACATGCCTTGTGAAATTCTCTGCACTGTGAGCTACTTGAGGTAAGACCTTGTCTTCGTTCTCTCTGAGTCTCCTTTGAGATGGAACAAAATGTACTCATTGCAAATAATAGACACAATAAATAATAAAAGTTTGTAGAATGAACAACTAAAAGAATTAAACATTTGATAATAAATGTTCTTTTTTGTGTTTGCTTTGTTAATATAATTGTCTTTGTTGCTGAAGAAAAAACACAAAGCATCCATAAATGTGTTGAATTTAAATAAGGCAACTTAAATTTTGATTGTTTTGGTTGATGGTGGTTATCATTTTAGCACAGCTTGGGAAAAATATCCAAATACCCATAAGAAACATGATGAATTGGATATTGCTTGCCTTCCAAGGACTTCCCAAGTTTCTGCTTCATTTAACTTTGATAGTAAAATAACCAAACGTGACATCCTGGATTCTTTCTTCCTTGGGTTTTACTTCTATTTCTCTCACCTATCTGAGCCTTCCTTATTCTCCTATACTGGAACATCACCCATACCTCAACCCCTAATGTTGAATTTCTCTCATCCAAGTTCAGGTTGTAGTGGAGAGAAAACTGGGTCTGGAGTCAGAAGATGTGAGTTCAAATACAGCCTCAGATTTCCTTCCTTCCTCTTCTCTCTTTAACCCTCTTTTTAGCTGAGAAATATAACTACTAAGAGGTGTTCTCTCATTCTCTCATTTCTGTGGACAATGATTTTTCAGAGCTAAACAGTGCCCCCCAATTTCCCTTCAGGGGTCTTTTCTCACATCACAATCTATTTATTGCACATCTCCATCTGGATGTCCCTTGGGCATCTCAAGATCAGTATTTCCAAAACAAATTTTTCTTTCCTTCCCCTCGACTTCACCCAAAATCATTCCTCCTCCAAAGTACCCTATTTCTATTTCTGGAACTGCAATCCTTTCATCATTCACTCATATGCCACCATGGAATCATCTTTGACTCTCCTGATGCTCCTTCATCCCCCATATACATCCCAGTAACCAAGTCTTATTGATTCTCTCTCAACAATATCTCCCAATGCAGCCTGAAATCACACTGTCACCACCCTAGTTCAAGATTTTATTATCTCTTACCTGAACAATTTTAATAGCTTTCTAATTAGTTCTCCTATCTCCAGCCTCTATCCCATCCAGCTCATTCTTTTTAAAGGTGCCAGATTGGTCTTCCTAAACCTCAAGTCAGACTATGATACTCTGTTGTAAAAGGAGCTTCACTGACTCTATTACTTCTAGGATGGAATACAAATTATTCTATTTAACAAGGAAAGTCCTTTGCAATCTGGCTTCACCCATCTTTCTAGATTGATTTCATACAACACCTCTTCACTCACTTTAGGTTCCACAAAATCACCTTGCCTAATGCTCCTCAAATACAATATTCTATCCCTTACTTCCGGGGCTTTGAACATTGCCAGCCTCATCTTATCTTCAAATCCCTAGATCCACTTTGACATGTGATTGTAGAAAATATTATATATATATATATATATACATATATATACATATACATATGTATGTATATATATAAATGTGGATTATTAGTATTATTCTATAAACATGGTTCAGAAATTTTTTAAAAAATATTTGAGGGGTGGCTAAGTGGCTCTGGAGTCATGAGTACTTGAGTTCAAATCCGACCTCAGACACTTAATAATTACCTAGCTGTGTGGCTTTGGGCAAGCCACTTAACCCGATTTGCCATGCAAAAACCTAAAAAATATATTTGAAATAAAACTATACAACATATAATTCAGGGGGTTTTAACCAGAGTTTCATAGATGGATTTCAGGAGATGAGAGTTCTTGAGTCTGGATGAGGGAAAAGTTTACATTTGCATTTGCATTGAAATTTAGTATTTACTTCATTTATGAACACAAAAAGCAAAATATGATTGTGATGAATCTATAGGATTCACCATATTGCCAAAGGGGTTGGTGATACAAAAAGGTTAAGAGCCCTCACTTTAATTGAATACTTAAAATAATGGTAAAAGCTCTGCTTTTTAGAAAAGTTCTTTCTTATGCTGAGTTGAATTCTGTCTCCTTTTAATTTCCAGTCATTAATCCTAGATTTACCTTCTGGGACACCATAGAATAAATCTTTCAGCTCTTCTAAATACTAGCTTTTAAAATATTGGAAGACAGTGATATTTCTCACGAATCTCCACTTCTCCTGACTAAATATATCAATGGTTTCCACTGTTCCTCATATGACATGGTCTCCAGACTCCTCAGCATCATTCTTCCCACTCTTCCCTTTAAATTGTCACAATTTTTCTTAAAATAGGCCATGCAGGATTCAACCCAGTTCTGCAGATGTGGTTTGCTTAGCACAGAGTCCAGCAGAGATATTATCTGCCATGACCTGGGCACTTTCTAGCTATTTGTGTAACCATACATCCCATCACCTTTTGAACCAGCCACATCCCATTTGGAATAAGATGCTAAATTCATGGTCAACACCTCAGATCATTTGTTTTCATAGGAATTCTGAATAATGAGGTTTCTCTCATTTAATAATCCAATCCAGTTCAACAAATATTTCTTAAGTGCCATGAATAAAGCAGCTTGGCATAGCAGATGAAAGACTGACCTTCGAGTCTGGTGGATGTGAATTCAGGTTCTGTATGGCAAATATCATATACAAATCTCTTAAGCTCTCAAAGCCTTAGGCTACTCTGTGAGCTTTTATGCTTTAGGATAGCACCGACCTGCAGCAGAGGGACTTCCCTACAGTGATGAAATTATTGCTCTGAATGTTATCCATAGATGTATGCTTTATGTATACAGTGTCCCAAAAGTCTTAGAACAACTTTAAGTTTAAAAGTGAAACATTCTTTATGTTATACATGCTCTACATATGCATCATACATATGGTGATGTGTTTTGTGTGTGCATGCATAGACACATGTTGTGCATGTACATACACACACACATATATATCTATACCCACTCATCACTGTATGTATAGGGTATGTTGAGATGTGTGTGTATCACATGTATGCAGGTGTGAACATATGGTATGTATCAATGTCAGTACACAAATGTGTATATATGAGGTATAGGCAGATGTATTTGTGTGTGTGCATATGTGTGTGTGTGTGTGTGTGTGTGTGTGTGTGTGTGTGTGTGTGAATATTCCCAATAGGACTGAAATGAGGGGGAAAGATGAAATTTGTGAAAAAATTCCTCTATCAACTCCTGTCAGTACCTTCTCTGCAACTTGAAAGTCTTAGAGATTTATCTGAGGCACGGTGATAAAGAGGCAATTCATTTAAGGCATTAGAGATAATGTGGGCAGAAGTCAGGTATGTGTCAGAGGGGAGGCAAGGAATATGCAAATATGACATAATTTTTAATATGATCAGCTTTCTAAGTGAGATAAAGACATCATTATAATATTACATAATAGATATAATATGATATAACATTTCACAACAGCATAACATTACAAACAAAATAATATAATTATATAAGTATATTATAAGGAAAGTTGAGAAGTGAGAGAGAAAGATTGGGGAAATTAAGGAGATATCTTAGAGGAAGTGACATCTGAATTCCCTTTATGGGGAAGCAGGATTTTGGAGAGGAGAAGATGAGATGAGCAGCTAGTGAATCCAAGACATGGTGAATGTGAATGTAGAGGGGAGAAGTATAACACTGAATTTGGCAAACAGTTTGGCTGAAACATGGAGATCATAAAAGAGCTAAGCGGGAGTCAAATTGAGAGTGAGGTGGGGCTAAACTGCCAGATTGAGGAGTTTGTATCTCATCCCATAAACCTCAGGGAACCATTGTGAAACAGGTTACATTTCCACATTCCACATCTTTTTGAGATATTCTGATCTCAATTGTAGGAGCATGCATTCAAGGCTGGTGGACCCCTCTGAAGCCAATTTGTTCAATTCCTCAATCTTATAGTTATAGAAAACAAAACAAAGGGAGGTTGAGTGATTTGACCAAGTTAAGAATATGTATAAAATATAACTGCTCAAGATGACATTGTGACTCCAAATTCAGAAAACTTTTCACTATACAACAGGTTAATCTAGACTTCAAAAGTTTGATCTCACATCCAAAGGGTAGCTTTATGATCTCCAGAATGGATTTAAAGCTTGTGGCTGAGGAAATGCTGATCATACATCCATCATGGTCCTGGCTCTGGAGAACAGGTAGAGGAAACAAGCCAGAAGCCATGGTCTCATCTAATAAATGACTCACTCAGTAAAAAACTGTATCTCTCTGTCAACTAATAGAGGTCTCTAAAATTATGACACAATTTTTAATATGATCAGCTTTCTAATCTTCTGTGTCTCTCCATATTCTTAATATTCCCCATCGAACCTTAATGAGGTGCTGCGTCTTCATTTTGTGGCATATTATTTCTATTAATTTATCACCTTCAGTCCCATGGGAGAATGTGTTTCAGGGAGGGAGTCATAGATAAATTACTGTAAAGCATATTTATTTAGCACAATTTAATGATTTCAACAGTCAGTGAAACAAAAATTAATAAATCATAAAGTGAGGATGTGGGGCACACAGGTGTAAATGTGTGGGCCGTCTGGGAGACAGATCACCTGGATTAACTAGAGAGCAGAACCACTGCAGAAGAATGTTCCTGCATTACTGAACAGGAGACTCCAAACTAACAGGATAAGTAATAAACGGAATAAGAAGCTTTCCTTAGAATGACCTCACCCTTCTGATTCTTGTTCTTCCATTTGTTCCTTCCTTCCTTCCTTCCTTCCTTCCTTCCTTCCTTCCTTCCTTCCTTCCTTCAAAAAGCACTTAATTAAGCACCTATTATTGGGCAGTTTGGGAGAACAATGGCTAGAGCCCCGGACCCAGAGTCAGGAAGACTTAACTCCATGAGTTTGAATCTGGCTTCAGACACTTACTAGCTGTTATGACCCAGGGCAAGGCATTTAACCCCTTTTTGCCTCTGTAAATTCAACTCAATTTTGCCAAGAAAATCCCAAATGGAGTCAGGAAGAGTCAGACAAGACTGAGCAACAATAACATGTGCTGGGAACTTTGCTTAAGACTGGAAACACAAAGAAAAAAAATTGAAAATAATCTCTGACTTAATGGAGTTTATATTCTTTTTTTGGTAGAAACAGTATATAAACAGAAAAGTCAATAGGAAGGAGTTACAAAAGAGATAATAATAAAAAGTAATTTTTGAAGCAAGAGTCATTGAAACAGAGAAGAAAATATGCTTCCTTTGGGAAGCAGCCTTTGGGTTGAACCAATTATTCCATGGGGCAGAGGCACAGAAAAACAACATAGTTCCTGGAATGGAACAGAGCTTGAGCCAAGGCAAGGAGGCTGGAGATGTAATGCCTTAAATGGGACAAAGCAGGAAGTTTGACTTGACTAGAGAACAGGAAAGAGGTGAGTTGCATCAAGATTATAAAGAGCTTTAAATATTCTCCAAGGATAATCTTGATTCTCTAAGCAATAACCAGAGGCAGGTTGGTGAGGAGTGGACAGAGGATCAGGGGGAAGTGGGTAAGGAATCTCAATGTGGCACACAAGAGGAAGGGCTACTACTGCTAGTTCCTAGAAAGCTTCCAAAGGATACTGGAGGGAGTGTAGAAGATATGGATCCTATTAACAGTGGTCAGTTTCCCTATTGCCTAGTGGTCAAGGGAAAATTAGTTCCCTAATATATACTTTTTATGTTCCTGGAATAGAACAGAGCTTGGGCCAAGGAAAGGAGGCTGGAGATGTAATGGCATGAATGGGACAAAGCAGGAAGTTTGGCTTGACTAGAGAACAGGAAAGAGATGAGTTGCATCAAGATTATAAAGAGCTTTAAATATTCTTCAAGGATAATCTTGATTCTCTAAGCAATAAGAATCATCCTTATTTTGAAGTAGGACCAAAGAATACTTTGAATAAATCCTTTCCATACTTAACTTCTTGTTCAGACTCAGGAAGTCTTCAGAACCTTTTCCTGGTTCCTGGAACTCAGACTTTCATGATAAGATAAAGAGACTTTTTTTTCTAACATCTATTCACTCAGATAAAGGGTTAGATGCTACAATCTATTCACACTGATAAGTAGTCAAAGCAACAAAAGATTATTACATCTATGTTACAGGTAATGAAGTACACAGAGGAAAGATTCCCATCATTTAGAAAGGCAGCAGTGATGGCCAATCTCAAAAGGCATCCTCCACCCCACAGACAAATGGTTTTAAGGGGGCATGCTTTCTGAAAAGAGAGATTTTATTAGTATCCTGTACACCCTTCTTGGAAACCACCATTTCTCTTAAGCTCCTGGCATCATTGTGGGTTGGCCATGATATTTAGCATTTCTTAACAGAAAATATATATCTCTCAATAACTGACAGGTGCTGGGTTCAAGGAAACCTGAGAAAACAAAAACAAAAACAGCAAAACAGAGGAATTAAAGGTTCTTTGGGGCCTCAATATGACAACTAGCTCTAAAATAGCTGTCAATCTTCAGTCTTAATTAATAAACAATATCTAGAGTTTCTAGGAGCAACAGAGAGGACGTCCACCACTGGGTAACTCTTCTAAGTTATGGTAGATTTCTCTTGATCCCTTTTTTAAAAGCAACTTGGGCAACAATAGAAAGGCCACTAGCTGTAGAATCAGAAGGTCTTGGTTTGATGCTACTTTGACACTAGCTGTGTGTGTGTGTGTGTGTGTGTGTGTGTGTGTGTGTGTGTGTGTGTATGTGTGTGTGTGTGTGTGTGTGTGTGTTTTTATGTGACACATTGAATAAATCAGTAAATTTCTCTGAACCTCAGTTTCTCTATCTGCATTATGGGAATGACCATAATACTGTATTACTTATAAGACTGTGATTTTTCATAAAACTTAAAAAGTACCTTATAAATATGATTTGTTACTCCATTTCATAATAGGGCAATAATACCAGCATTTCTATAACACTCTAAGGTTGGCAAATCACTTAATATGTATTTTTCATTTTTTCCTTATGGTAACAATGGGAAGAAGGTAATATCATCCCCATTTTATACATAAGGAAACTGAGGCAGAGAGAGGTGAAGTAACTTACTTGCCCAGAATCACAAAGCTATAGAATCTGAAACAGGAAATGAACTTAGATACTCCTGACTTCAAGTCCAGCATTCTATCACAGAGTAGGCAATAAGTGACCATATATCAGAGGAAATGAAAGAAAGAAGAAAAAGAGAACAAGTCAAAAAAGAGTAATGACAGTAGTACTTTATGCCTTTATAGGTTGGTAGTATATTATAGCTGGAAAGGACTTTAGAGATCTAGTTCAATCTTCACATTCTGAGATGAATAAACTTCTCATTTTGAGGATGAAAATAAATGAGATCTAGAGAGGTTAAAAAACCCCTCTCTGTGTATTATTTAAACTCTCTATCTACTACATCATCAAAGTTAATTTAGTTTGGTGTATGTGGCTGACTGAGAAGGAGACAAAACATTAATATAGGTCAGGGATGGGGAACACTACAATAAGATAAACTCCAAGATTGATGTTCCCACATAGCCTAATACCAGAGATGGCTCTTTTTTTGGTACCCATCCCTTGTTCTCTTTATCTTTGCCTAGGACATAATAGATACTTAATAAATACTTACTGAATATTTGGTTGAATTGCTATGAAGACTTCAATATGACCACAAATTATGCCCTCCAAATACAACACCATTGCTTGATATTCTTAACTCATATGGAGGTGACAAAAATTTCTCTGTTATTTTGTAGTCTAATCCAAGTGGAATAAGCACTCCAAAAAAGCATGCATGGTATACATAGAGACCTCTCACAATTTTTTTCAAGATTTTGTGAGGTTTTCTGGGGAGAGGGATAGTATATAAGACATTTGTTGTTGCTTTTGTTTAGGTGTTTCAATCATGTCCGACTCTTCATGACCTCAGGTGGGGTTTCCTTAGTAAAGATCCTGGTTTGCTGATTTCTTCTCCAGAGGAAGGAAACCAAGGCAAATAGAATTAAGTGACTTGCCCAGGGTCACACAATTAATAAGTATCTGAGGGAAAGATGAGGAAGTAGGAGGGAAGATGAATCTTTCTCACTCTAGGCTTTACTTTCTATCTTCTGTGCTATCTAGCTTCTGAATGCCATCTCTTCCTACTCTTCCAATGGCATATTCTTCCCTGCCCATGGAATACCCAGGACTTACCATATTGTTCAAGACACAGTGGTTACTTAATATTTGTTGGTGACTTGTTAAAGGTGAATCCAAGTCTAGAATTCAACTGTCCTGACAAGTTTATTACTCATGTCTTGAGTTCCTGCTGTATCTCCCTTTTCCCTTTAATTGTGTTCACTGGAATAGGTTGGCAGGGAGTCTGTCTATTGGTGCTTCATCCTTCAGTGTGTCCAGTACCACCTCTGGGTTATAGTTAATTAGACTGTCTGATTTAGTTCAGAAAGGACTGGGAAAGGATCCTCTGTCTGGCCCTGGGAGCAAAAAAATCCTGGGCAAGCCTTTTCTGGATATCATTACATTAAGAACCTGATTATTAACCATACAAAGAGTAACTGTTGTCTGAGACGCTCTCCAGTCCTACCAGCCTGTGGTTCTTTAAGTATAAAAATACCATACTCTATAGGAATTTTAAAATTAAATTATGTATACACATGTGCTTGTCCTAGAAAATAACTTATCAGTTTTGAGGTCTAGAAAGAAAATGGAATAATACAACAGCCTCTTACATATAGGGCTTCCTTGAACAACGCAAGAGAATGCATGGATGGTGAATCTAACTTCTGGCCTGAGTCACTCTGTGATCTGAATCCTTCTTTCTTCTTTAGGATACACATTTAGAAAATTAAAACAGACAAACAAAAAACCCAAAGATTAAGGAATTTTTATTGTGTTGCCTTTTATGGCTATCTGGATATAGGATCAGAGGTGGAAGGTGAAAGACTAACTGGGGAAGAAATATTCATTCCTTTGCCTTCAGAATATAAGCATTGCTGGCAAAGAAGGGGTACATTTTTTCCACCAGCAGGCAATTATTGAGCCTTAGTCACTACCCACCCTTGCAGACCTATAGAACTTCCTTGTCTGAGGGAGTAAAAATTGGTGCTCAGGGAATCTTTATTAATACCTCTCATTTATATAATGCCATAGGGTTTGTAATATACTTATAATATTCAATACACCTTCAGGAAGAGAAAGCATTATTATCTCCGTGTTATAGATGAGGTCACTGAGGCTCTAGGAGGGAAAATAACTTAACCAGGATCATACAGCTAATCTGCATCAGAATTAGAACTCAGACCTGAAGTTTTAGACTCCAAGACTGGAACTTTCTCTAGTATTCTTCACTGTGTCTCTTAAAGTAGAAAAAAATTTGAACTAAGAATAAGAAGAGTTTGTGTTACATCGCAGACAATTAATGATTCTGTGACCTTGGTCACTTACATCTTCTTAAATGTAAAGTAGAGATAGTAACTCCCTCAAATGTATTAATGATGAAAGTGCTTTGCAAATAGAAAGCAATATATAAGCTTATAATTAAACCATTATTAGATATTTTAGATTTCAGTTGTATCTTAGCATCAACTAGTCTAATCTCCTATGAAATATTGAGATCTCTTTAGAGTGCTTCCAAAAGGGGGTTGTTCAACCTTGCTTGGATACCTAAAATGATAAGAGACTCACTATTTCACCAGACCACATGTCACTATCTCTGGACAGCTTTCATTGTTCTTAGAGTGACATATGCTGCCCTGTTATTTCTAGTCCTCATTCTACCATTTGGAGTCACACACAATGAAGTATTCTTTATCTTCCCAGTGTCAATCCTTCAAATATCTGAAAGACAGATACCTTATTACCTTTCTATTTTCTTCTCTATATTAAAAATACTCTCTACACATTTTATATATCCCCACCTAGCACTGGCATTTTCCAGTCTTCACCTTTTTTTTCATCATGAACAATTTGAGGTAAAGGGAAGAAAGGAAGAACAATTAGTGATTTCACTATTGTAGGTCACTATAGTAATTGTTTTAATCATGTTCAGTAATCAAACTTCCTTAACCAATATAAATTATCAACTATTCTGTGATTACAATCAGAGTAACTTTCTCATTGAGAGGGTAGTTGTTGACTTGCCCAGAGACACACAGTCAATATTTATCAAAAGTAATATTTGAACCTAGGTCTTCATGATTCATCACATCATGTTGCTTTTCACAAGATGGATGCTCTTTAAAATACTTGACACTTAAATGGCTTTGAGTGACTTCGTTGCCCTGGGACTTTTATTTTTTCAGTTGTGTACAATCATGACCCCCATTTGGGGTTTTCATGGCAAAGACACTGGAGTGGTTTGACATTTCCTTCTCTAGTTTAACTTACAAGTGAGGGAACTAAGGCAAATAGTGTAACTTTTCTAAGGTCATACAACTAGTAAGTTATCTGAGGTCAAATCTGGACTCAAAGATGAGTTCATCAGTCCTCCAAAGATATAATTCCACAATCAAATTCTGTATTCCAGATATAATCTAGTCTGAGTGACTATAATGGCAATGACCTTTTTATTCTTCTGGACAGTGTTATTTGAATTTGTATAAGATTATAGATTTAGAATTAGAAGAATTAAGCACCTATTATATATCAGACACTGGGCTAATCACTTTACAAATATTATCTCATTTCATCTAAAAGAATTTAAAGATAATCTAGTCCAAACCGCTCACTTCAAAGGTCAGAAAACTGGACTTCATCAAGGCTCAGGCATTTGCTCAAGTTTGGGTAGAAGGTGGGATCTGGATTTAGAGCCTCTGGATTAGAATTCTAGCTTTCTTGCCAGGGTGCCATACTTCCTAATATCACATTAACCTGGTGAGGGGAGGAAGGGATATTTTGATTAAAAACCTTGCCTTGGGTCATCTTCTTTTTGAAGATCCAAAGAGGACCTTCTAATATCTCATATTTAATTCATGCTATTCAAAGCATCCTATGGGATTCCTCTGTGAAAAGTAATGCTATCATGCTGCCATAGGAATGAATGATGAGTGAATGAAAGGAGCAGATGATGGCAAAAACTCAGGGACCTAGGACTTTTGGATCATAAATAAACTGTGCATCTTGAGATCAAACCAGCCCAGCCATCAACTTCTAGGGAGAAAAGAAGCATATGATGTATATGAAAGAGAAGGAATACAGTGCAAGATAGGGAAAAGAACTGAATCATCTGGAGACTTCAAGGAGCAGGCATATTAAATTATTTGGAGATAATACTCACCAGCCACTGAACAAACAACAACAAACCCTAACCAAATGGGGGGGGGGCAGTGAGCCGCCTCTTAAGTTAGATAATTCACAGGCATGTCCCTCTTGGCAAGTCTAAGTTCTCTTTCTAATTGTTAGAGGCCATATTTCTAGTAGCTTGGCTTATAGTCTGGAAAAACAGGCTGGCAAAAACAAAGGCAGCCTGGCCTAACCTGATCACCAGTATAAAGTAGCAATTTAACAGCCCCTTTACAAAACTGATAGATTGTTATTCTAAACATAAACTCTGTTTTACTTCTAAAAGGATTTTATTACCTTTCGCATATGAGTTTGATACTTCACCAGATTAAATTAGAGCAGTTAAAAAAAGGAAAAAAAAACTATTAACAGTCAAAACCTATGCGTGACTGCACCAAATTAGATTTTACTGTCTTAAGTGACTTTTTTTCTCCATCCCTTCCCCCATCCCCCCCATGGTCAGTTGCTAAATAGACCATTTTGTGAGGAAAATCACCACTTAAAGGAAAGTCCAGAGATTGCATTCCTTCCTTGAACTTCATGGGTAGTATCTAAGAAAAGCCAGGTAAGGAAGTCAGAAATTTCCTGGGCTTTCTGAGTTCTTTCACTGTTCTGATGAAGGTCCTTTCTTGGATCTTGGTCAATCTTTACTAAAAGACAATTCTAGAACTGAATTCTATATTCCAGATGCAATCTGATCTGCACAGAGGATAGAATTTCTTCATTCTTCTGGACATTAATTTTAGGACAAGATTTAGATTTAGGGAAGAAAGGAAGTAAAGAAAAGAAGGAAGGAAGGTGCTGTTTTTAACCTCATTTAACACTTGAGGAAACCCAGGCAAACAGATTAAATAATTTGTCCAAGGTCACACAGTCTGAGGTTGAATTTTAACTCAGGTTTCTTGACTCCAAATGCATAACTAATTTGCCCAGGCTGGGAGTAAACAATGATGAAATGAGTCTGATCCAGTGATATTAGTTCTTAGAGAGATGAAGTGCTACAATGGTTAGTGTGCTTTATTCAAAGTCAGGTTCAGATCTTGGCTCTTATACTTATTAGCTTTATGATTATAGATTGAGAAAGTATGTGTTATGGACAGATCCTGAACTTTAAGTAAAGAAGACCTAGGTTCAAATACTATCTAAAACACTGTATTACCCTCAAAAAGTCACTTAACTTTTCTGAGTCTCAGTTTCCTCAGCTGAAAATGGGGAGGTAGAGTCAATTATCCTTAAGACCCTTTTCAGTTCTAATTCTATAAGTAGATCACATAATCTTTCCAAGTTTCATTTTCATTATCTGTTAAAAAATAAAGAAAATAATACCTCCAGGGCTGTTATAAGAATTAAATGAAATAATATACATGAAAGATGTTGCAATTTTTTTGAAGTATTTTATTTTGAATTTTTACAATTTTTCTCCTAATCTTCCTTGGTTCCCCCCCTCCACTACGGAAGGTAGTTTGTTAGTCTTTACGTTGTTTCCATGGTATGCTTTAATCAAAGTTGAATGTGATGAGAGAGAAATCATATCCTTAAGGAAGAGACATAAAGTATGAGATATAGCAGAATTACATAATAAGATAACTTTTTTTTAAAAAATTAAAGGTAATAGTCTTTGGTCTTTGTTCAAATTCCACAATTCTTTCTCAGGATACAGATGGCATTCTCCATTGCAGATATACCAAATGTGTGCCTGATTTGTGGCCCTGTTGGTATGTTGCAATTTTTAAAACACCATGTAGGTATCAGTCATTACTATTCAGTACTGACTACCTAAATTTAGTCATTTGTATTTAACCTCATTTCCCATTCTCACATCAGGATATCACCCTACAGTGCTGACCACTTGTAATTTGGGCATTGCCCTGATAAAGATTTGGACACACTGAAGGCTTTTATGTGGTTGTGGGATCCAAGAATTCTTGCGAATTTATGACACAGTGTGGATTGGAAGAAACAACCAATGTTAGTAGAACATTGTATTTACTGAATTCCTATAAAAGTTACACATACAAGCAAGGGCAGCTCTTAAAATGGGAGGAATAAAAAATCATGCTCTAAGTTCATTGACTTTGTAGATCAGGAATGCATTTCTATTTCCCTTCCAGGCTCAACTGAAAGGCTATCACCTGCATGTTATTTGAACTCCTGTATTTTACCTAATATATATTTACCTTTATACATACAGCTTTCCCTCTATCGTACCTTGAGAGGTGGGGCTATTTCAATTTTTCTTTTTTGTCCTCATATGGGCTATTCACAAAGAAGAGTATTTATGGAGCATTTTAAGGCTTGCAAAACATGGTACATAGGTTATTTCATTTGATCCTCTCAACAACCCTGGAAAGTGGGTGTTATGATTATCTCCATTTTAAGGCTGAGGAAAATGAAGTAGAGAGAAATGAAGGGTCATACTGCTAGTAAGCATCTGAAGAAGGCTGCCTTCCTGATCTCTAAGTCAACTGTTCCAATCACTTCATGACCAAACTTAATGAATGAACTAACTTAAGAATCTGTGAAGTCTTGATTTGCTGGTAATATTTCACTCTCAGGGTTACCAACTAACATGCATGATTTATTTCTTTTAGCAAGAACCAAGCACAGACCCAGGTTAAATTCTTCTTTGAGTTTTCTTTGGGACTCTGCCAGCAACTAACTTAATTTTTACATCACCAAGATGATTAGAAGATTTCTCCCATTTCTAGCAATCTGGCCATTTAATAAAACTTGGGAAGATATCATTGAAACTTCTCCTGACAGAATTCAAAAGAATCAGTGAGTTTTAGGAAGTAGTTTATGCAGATCACTGTATACATAATACTATTTGAGTCTTCAAAGGTCTGGCTAATAACCACATGATGAAATATTTTTCTCTTCCCAATAGATACATAGAGGTCTGTGTAAAGCAGATGGTTACACACACTGAACTTGGAGTCAGGGCCCTGAGATCAAATCTTAATAGCATCAATATTTCATGCAGTACGACTCTAGGGGGAAAGTCATTCAAACCTTTTAAGAAAACTTTGTTTCCCTTATCTGTAAAAAAGAAGACAAAAATACTTAAGCCACTTCCTTCACAGGGTTATTTTGATTGAAAAATGCAGTGCAAAGAGTGCTTTACAGATATAAAATACCATGTAAATATGATTTATAAGTAGTAAGAGGAAGAGGAAGGAGGAGAAGAAAAATGAAGAAGACAAAGGAAGAAGGGGAAGGAGGTTGGGTGATCACTTTTGAAGGAGATTGTAAAAGATTGTAGAGGAAGGAGAGGAAGAGTAAAGAGGAGAGGGGGATAAAAAGACAACAGTAAGCATTCTATAGTGGATAGAGTAGTCAGGGAAGACCTGGGTTTAAACCCTCCTTTTAACAATTGCTAGCTGAGCAGCCTTAGAGTTCAAATCCCAGGCAACTCTAAGTCAATGGAGAAAATTCCATATCTAATAAATTTCCAGGCATGGTCTACAGCAACAACAATGCACCAAACTCCAGTTCAAATCCATGAAAGCATATGTGGTCAGATTATTATGACCACAGTGAAATGGGAGATATCAAACTGAGGTCAAATATTTACTTTTTCTTTAATTATTCATCTGTTTTAAAAATCTATTCTATTGCCAGGAATATTGTAATGGTGTTCTTTTTCCCTTGAATTATCTAGATAAATTTTCCTAATTCTGACTGGTTTTACAGTATAGATTTAGATGATTAGTATTAAATACTACGCTTGGTGATATATGTGCCTTGTTCCATCTATTTGGAGAATATTTTACCATGAAAAATGGGATTTAATAACAGAATGTTGAAAAAATATGACAACAGGATGATTTATCAATGTATATATTGTGACATATTGAACTGCAGCATGTTTGGGTTAGATTTGGAGTCTTAAATGAAACTTTGAATATCTGCAACCAAGCAAAACCAAGAAAACCTCAGGAAAAATAAAGGCATCTAAAGACCCATATGTCATCGCTGCAGTGGGGGGCTGGAGGCAAAGTGTGATCCCTGGCCCTCCTGCGACAAGACTCTGCAGTGAGCCAGCTCCTCGTTGAGAGGCACTGAACTGAAAAAGTAGTTAATTAACAAAAAACTTAAAATTCAGCGATGAAATTATCTTTCCTAGTGACTGATAAAGAAGTATAAATAATTCAGTTTTTTTCCCTCAGTTGATTGAACAGCATACCTTCACCCCTTTGTCAGGAGCAGAGGCACACACACACACACACACACACACACACACACACACACACACACACACACACACACACACACACACACACACACACACTCTCTCTCTCTCTCTCTCTCTCTCTCTCTCTCTCTTTCTCTCTTTCTCTCTCCCCCCACTGTTGTGTTAAAAAGTATACATACACAAAAACACATAGATACACACCAATATACACACATATCTAGCCAGGAAAACGAAAAGAGGAAGAGAAAAATACTTAATTGAGAACTGGGTTCATTCAGTAATTTTCAAAGTAAGCTTGGATCTAGAATATATCTTTCAAATGAGCTGTTTCTCAAAGATGTCAGTGATTGAGGCATTCAACTTCTATGACAGAATATTTGCCCTTCCTCCCAAACAGTCACTGATTCTCAGAGTAGAAAGAGATTCAGAAGCTATCTAATCTCAGGACCATCTAATTCATGAATCCTATTTATATCATCCCTCAGAATTATCATCTAGAAATGGTCACAAATCACTCCTTTAAAAAATGTGCTCTCATCATTTAACCTGGGTTTAAAAGTGTCTGTGTTGGGAAGCTCTACCACTGAAATCCACTTTCTTTATGGACAGTTCTGATTGTGAGGAAGTGTTTCCTTACATTGAGCTGAAACCTGTATTTTTTTTCTTCTTCTCCTTGTATCTTCCAACCACTGCTTCTAATTTTGCCCTCTGGTGACCTATCTAATCTTCCTTCCATAGGACAAACCTATAATGAAGTCATGGAATCTCCCCATCTCTAGGTTAAATATCTCCAGTTCTTTTAACTCATCCTTAAAAGTAAGTGTTTTGAGTTCTTTTCCCTATCTTGGCTACCCTCTTTAGACATGTTATAGATTGTCAGTGGTTTTCCAAAAATGTGTCATTCAGAACTGTACAAATAATACCAGGGAAAGTCTAATCAAGGTAGAGTATTGCAAGATTCTTATGTTGGTTCTCAAAAATATACTTATATTCATATAGCTGAAGAACACATTGCCTATTTAGGTTGCTGATTCATATGGTTAACTCCATGATCCCTTAAAGTTTTCAGATCTTTGTTGTTGCTGCATTAATTGACATCTTGTTATGTTTCCACAATCTTATACTTGTGAAATTAATTTTTAACATCTGTCAAGTCTTGTTATAAGGTTTAGTCCAAGAAATCTTTACAAAAATGAATTGTGAAAATTATCTTTACATATAATTGGCTAAATGAATAAAATTTTAGAAATAAAAGAAAAATATTTAGGCCAGCACCTAAATCTGCCAAGACCTTTCTAGATCCCAATCTGTTAAAAAACAGAATTAATTTCCCCCTCTCAGATTTCTTTAATCTATACCTTCATAAAGCATAGGACTTGATGAAGACTATCATCTGAGATATTAAGAAAAATACTAAATAGATAACACCAAGGACAGAGTTCTGTAACACTTCTAGGGAACTCCCTTCAGATTGACATTGATCATTATTAGCCACCATCCTGAATCAGACTGCTCAGCCAGTTTGAATTCACTTAACTCTATGACTATATTATTGGGAGGTCCCATGTAATACAATAGAGAGCTGGCCTTGGAATCAGCTTTTAAAACAAACCATTGTCTTAACCTAGGTCATGTCAATTAACCCTTCGGTGCCTCCAGATAATTCTCCTAAACTACCAGTTGTAGAACTGTATTGATAAAGGGAGATTCCATACCAGGAGTTCATTATGCAATTGAAATAAGTTTGGACCAAAAATTCTATCCCCAAACTTACAACTTATTATCATCTATTTAACCTCTCTCCATTTTGTCCACAAAGATATCATTATTGACTGCCAAATGTAGTGTTGAAATCCAGATTTCCTATGCCTATAGCATCCACCTTGAACAGTTGCTTTGTCAAAAGTAAATTAAGTTTGTTTGACATGACTGATTTTTTAAGAACCAATTCCAGTTCATGGTAACCACCACTTTCAATTATAAATGCCTACAAATCACTCCTTTAAAAATAAATTAAATCCCTTGTGTTTAATGAGAGTCAAAGTTAAATTCACTGACTGCAGCATGATAAAATGACATCTTCCAATTTTTGAAAATCAAGACAATATTTTCTTATCTAAAGTCCTATGTCACCTTTTCCATTTGCCCTCATTTTTCAAAGAATATCAGCAGTAGGTCACTAAACACATGAACAAATTCTTTAAGTATGCTGAGACATAATTGATTCAGTACTGTTGACAAACTTTTAGTGTTTGTTGTTTCAATTGTGACCCCAATTGGCCATTTCTTTTTCCAACTAATTTTACAGATGAGTAATTGGGACAAACAGTGTTAAGGGACATGCTCAGGGATGCAGAGGTATAAGTGTTAGAGGTGTAAGTGTCAGAGGCCAGATTTGACCTCAGGAAGAGAAATCTTTCTGACTCTAGTACTCCAGTACTTACACTGGAGTCAATTCATTATGCCACTAAGTTGACAAAATTACTGAGAGATATTAGGTGATCTGATAACTGTAAATATTAAATAAATGTTATTACTCATTTACTATGACAAAGGCCCTCTTCTAGGTACTGAAAATTAAAAAAAAACTCAATAACAAATAGCTCCTAACAGCAAGGAGCTTTACCGGGTGTCTCCATGCT
Organism: Macrotis lagotis; assembly: GCF_037893015.1. Classification (NCBI taxonomy): domain Eukaryota; kingdom Metazoa; phylum Chordata; class Mammalia; order Peramelemorphia; family Peramelidae; genus Macrotis; species Macrotis lagotis. The sequence goes on along the minus strand of NC_133658.1, from coordinate 236,828,933 downwards.
TATTTTAGGTTTTAGTTCCTTGCTAACTATATTTGCCTTTTTTGATGTGGGTGACTTCCCTTATGTTTTCAATGGAAAGTTGTTTTAACTAGATCTGAAAATAAATTCTTTCTTGCCCTCTTTTTGTTACTCCAGCCCTATATCTTAAAACCTCATATAGAAGCCCAAAATTCTCCCTCAAGTGTCATCTTCTTCTCTCTCTAACATTTAAATCCTTTCTTCAACTTAAAAGCTCAAACTTTCATTGAACAACAGTGATGAAAATGTCTTTTTTTTTCAAAAAATCTTGTATAGTACTCTAAATTTTTTAAAACTTCTCATGGAAGGGAGAAAGAAAACATGCAATTATTAATTATCTACTCTCTATTAGGCACTGTGCTTAATGCTTTACAAACATTGTCTCATTTGCTCTACATAACCATCTTGGGAGGAAGGTGCTATTTTTAATCTCCATTTTACAGCTGTAGAAACTGAGGCCCAATAGATGTTAAATGACTTGCCCATAGACATATAGTTAGTAAGTATTTGAAGTCATTTTTAAACTAAGATTTTCCTTACTGCAGGCTCAACATGTTATCCACTCTTTCACATAGCTGCTTTATAGTTATTTATATGCATGCCATATCTTCCCTATTAAATTGTAAATTCAATTAAAACAGGAACAGTGTCCTACTTATATTTTGTACACTTTAGACCACTAATGGTTGATAAGTGAAAGACATGAATTTGTGGCAAGTCATTCTTTTACAATTGCCTTAGAGTTTTCTAATTTGTAAAATGAAGGTATAAGGCTAGTGATATCCCTACAGAGTTAGGAAGGAAAATAAATGCTGGGAAGGTAGGTGGGTGTGGTGTGCTAAGGGATCCATTTCTGAAATGGTGCCTATTAAAACTGAGCCCATCTCTTGTTAGAATAACATGTTTTCCCAAGAAATAGAATCATCCAACACTTACCTGTTCCCAGAGAGAGAGAGTAAGGGAGGATGGGGAGGGAGAGAAAGGGAGATGGAGACAGAGAATATAAGGATACATCTTTTATGTAAGCTTGTTCTTCTACACAAATATTTGCATCAGATTAGCAAGAATTTTCTTCATTTGATTAGCATCAAATTAGAAAGTTTCTCAGATCTAAAAGTAGCACAGATCCCCTCCCCATCCATCAATGAGTCCAAAATCTCTTGATATTTCTCAGGTAGGCTATTTGAGTCAACCAAATCTGATAGGAACAGGGAATTCCCCCCACAGATTCACATTTCAACAAAAGAAAACAAAATCACTTAGTAAAAATAAAACCTGGTGGCTGCTCATTGACTGAGGAATGGCCAAAGAAAAATGTAGTAATAAAATGTAAGGAATATTATTGTGTCATAAAAAATGAATAATATAAGAAATTCAGAAAATCATGAGTAGATCTGCCACACTGATTCAGTATGCTAACAAAAGAATTTTTAGAATACCTCCTCCAGAAATTCTCTTGAATTATATTGCCTAATATAATGAAATCTGGAGAAAAGAGAATGATAAACATTTCTTTTTCCTCTGAAGATATTTAAGAGTACATATGGAGATAGAATATCACAAACACACAGTGATTGACAGGGTTAACATATTAGTTTTACTGTTACTTAACAAAAATCTGCTATTTTAAAAGGATGAATTCAATAGGATAAGAAATACCTAAAAAGAATGTGATATAAAAACAAAAGGGGTTGGTGATAACTCTTTGAAAAATCAAGAATGTAGGCACTGAGAAATCATGAGGTACTTTAGAAAGATAGTAAGACAAGAAGACTTGTTTAAATCTTGCTTTTGACACATTCCATGTGCATGACTGGGAAATCATTTAATCTTCCTTATGGTCCCAAGTTTGCTCCCTAAGCGTTTAATAGCAAGTTTAAGTGCAAGAACAGTTTGGTGGGTTAGTAATAGAGTGCAAAAGAGACTCATTTTCCAGAATTCAAATCTAGTCATAGACACTTACTAGTTGTCACTAGTTTGCCTCAATTTCCTCATCTGTAAAATGAACTGGAGAAGAAAATGGCAGACCATTCCAGGATCTCTGCCAAGAAAAACCCAAATGGGGTCACAAAGAATGGGACATGACCAAATAGTAACATGATGTGCAGTGGGAGGAGGTGCAATACTGAAAGTTTCTCTTTAACCAATTAAATCGTAGACAGTTTAAAAAAGAAAAGAAATAAAGATAGAATATCATTAATTGTGTCCTTGGAAGTATATCCAGACCTAGTCAAGGCATTTCCATCTAATCGCCTATTAGAAGAATAGAATGTTTCATTTCATGAAAGTCTATATTGATACCAGTTTCATCTATTGTTTAATGAGAATTTCCTATGTCCAAGATAAGTTGATTTATACAGATATTCATTAGCAGTTAAAGAAAAGGTTCAAAGTGATTACAGATTACTAAAAGAGATTAGAATCAATGAAGACTAGTTTCAAGAAGTATTTATTTACTTACCTATCCTTATACATTTCTATGTATTCACTTAATGTATTCTCTTTCCCCCAATAGAATGAATGTAAGTGCCTTGTGGTAAGGGACTGTTTTGTTTTTGTCTATGTTCCTAGTTTCTAACACAATTAGCCCACAATTCTAACACAATCTAACATAAATGGTTTAATAAATGTGTATTGAATGAATGTATGCAAGGCATTGTGGGAAATGGAGGAGAAAAAAGTCCAGGGACTAACCTAAGGGATCTGGTCTTCTAAATGTGGACTGAGCAATAGAATTCAAGTGAAACAATTAGGGGGCAACTTAAACTACAGAGACTCTAATTAAAACACTTTGCACCTAGTCCCTAAAGAGACTGACTGTGGGTCTGATAGCAGCAAGGATTATTTATTTTTCCTTAAACTCCCAGAGGAACTCTCAGAAATGCACAATTGAGTTCTTTATACCAAGGAAACAGCAATTAAAATGTCTTATGATTCTCACTGAGAATGAGAAAAAACTCGGAGAAAGGAAAAAACAACAGAGATGAATTCTCTAGGTATGTGGGAAGCAGAAGAAAATACTCAAGCAAAGAACCCAGGAGTCAGTAGGGGAAAAAACATGTGTTATGGGGTGTATTTTTTTTCTCTTTGCTCTCCGCTCCACTAGAGCTTTTTGGGATGAACAGAATGGGTGGAAATTGGCCAAAAAAGGAGATTATTTTGAGCATCGAGGGGGATATTTGGGCAGAAAATGCTTGTGTCCACACTTCCTTATCCTGAGTCAAATGACAGGAGGAGAAAGGGCCAAGCCTGTGCCATTTGGAGAGTTCTGCTTCTAGGTTAGAGTCTTATAAACTTATCTCTGGGAGAGAACGTAATGTGGGACCAGTGGAGTGCTCACAAGCTTAAGTAGTGTTCCGAGGATGAGCAACTTCTCAGCTGGAAGCTGGATGCGATTTTGAGGGAAGGTGCTTTGGAAAGGAGCAAAGGAACAGAATTCTTTTCTCTCACTCCCCTTCCCCCTTTTCTACTGAGGTCATGTAACAAAAAGACAAAATGGATCCATGTTTTTGACAGAGCAAATACATCTTTTTGCTCATCTTATTTTTTAAGATGAAAAGCATGGAATGCAAAAACTCGACTTCATGAATACAATTAGAAATATACATATATATGCATGTATGAATTTATATATCTATAGATGTGTATACATACAGGCAAGTGTATGTATGTAGGATATGTGCACACATGTGCATGTTTCTGCATACAGTTATGCATGCACACATGTGTGTAGGTTTGTATGTGTGTTTGTGCATATATGTGCACTGTGTGTGTATGTGTGTGGCATGTGTATGAAAAGCTTAAGGTCTGTTTTACATTAATACCAAGAAAGGAATGAGGGAAATTGCATTTGGGGAACTGTGGTAGAAAAATGATTAGATGAGAAAGAAAAGAAAAAGGAAAAGGCAGAATCATAAAAGTGCAAAAGAGATAGGGGCCTTTCCCATCAAGTTGTGAAACCTGGGTTAAATCACCCTGAACTCCCTATCTCTCAACTACCACTTGCCTAGATTAACATTTTTATGGAGATGAAAGTTTAAATAGAGAACCAGAGGTCCAGCAGAGACACACACAAAAAAAAGCACAGATAAATGCAGGGGCACATATAGAGAGAAATGTTGAATATGCCACAACAAAACCCAGAGATACACAAAAGAAGAGATATAGAAACACACACACACACACACACACACACACACACACACACACACAAACATACACACATAGATTGCTCTTGGGGAAAACAAAACAAAACAAAAAATTCCAACCATCTGGATTAGAAAGATAAGTATATTTTGCTAGACCTTGTTTTAATGTGTTTTGATTTCTAGAGAAAGTTCAGAAGGATTTTCTTTTCCTTCTTTTTTTTTTAGGTTTTTGCAAGGCAAATGGGGTTAAGTGGCTTGCCCAAGGCCACAGGGCTATGTAATTATTAAGTGTCTGAGACTGCATTTGAACCCAGCTACTCCTGACTCCAGGGCTGGTGCTTTATCCACTGCACCACCTAGCTGCCCTCCTTTTTTCAAAAGAAGAAAACACTCAAATTTTTTTCTTAAGAAAGTAGAATTGTTGCCTATTTCTTCCTGTTATTGCTATTTGGAATTGACCTGTGACTTGATTAGTATAAATTGTTCCTGATGAGGAAACTTTATTAATGTAGAGAAATAACTTACCTGAAATTTGGAGTCTTTAAAGTTTCCTGGGACACTGTGGGTAAGTAGTAAGAGTTGTCTGGGGTCACCCAGAGAGTATACATCAGAAGCAAGTCTTGAATTTAGATCTTTCTTCCTCTGTGGCTGGTTCTCTATTCACTATACTGTGTTGCTTCTAACATTCCACTTTGTAGAGGAAAAATGCTGCCCTTATTAAGTAACCTTTTCCATCTTACAGCAATCCTAGATATTATGACTAAAGGTTTAAAAAGCCATGAGGTCTTTTTACAATCATAGGTATAAATGACTAATTAATTCCTTTGCAAGAATCTCATGGACTGGATGAAATAAAGTCAGAGATTCTCATTATTGATATAAAACCCACTAAAAAGTTGTTAATAGGGCAGCTAGGTGGCGCAGTGGATAGAGCACCAGCTCAGGAGTACCTGAGTTCAAATACGGCCTCAGACACTTAATAATTACCTAACTATGTGGCCATGGGCAAGCCACTTAACCCCATTGCCTAGCAAAAAAAAAAGTTGTTAATATACTGATCCACAGTCATACTTCAACTTTTCAATGGATCTGTGATTTAACTCTATTTAGTGGTATAGATTCACTTCTTATATCACTGGCTTTTAAAAAATAAATGTATTTCATTTTTCCCCCACTTATGTTTTAAAATACTTTTTAACATTAAAAAAGCTTTGAGTTTTAAATTTATTTATCATTCCTTCCTGCCTTTTCCCTCTCCATAAAATGATAAATAATCTGATACAGGTTATACATGTGCAATCAAGTAAAATATTTCCACATCAAGCATTTTATAAAGAAATAATCAGACAAAAAAGAAAGAAGTAATGAAGGAAAGAAGGAAGGAAGGAAGGAAGGAAGGAAGGAAGGAAGGAAGGAAGGAAGGAAGGAAAGAAGGAAGGAAGGAACAAAAAGAATAGTTTTGGATCATTGTATTACTGAGAATGGTGAAGTCATCCACAGTGGTTCATCTTAAAAATACTCTTGTTACTATATACAAGATTCTCCTGATTCTGCTTACTTTACTATCTATCTATCCATTCATATAAGTCTTTCCAAATTTTTCTGGATCACCCTGCTTGTTATTTCTTATACCACAATAATATTCCATTACTTTAATATACTGCAACTTATTCAGTCATTACCCAATTGATGAGCAACCCCTCATTGTCCAATTCATAGCCATCACAAATGGAGCTATTATATTCTTTGACCTCATTTGGGGTTTTCTCAGCAAAGATACTAGGAGTGGTTTGCTATCTCCTTCTCTACCTTATTTTTAAAATGAGAAAACTGAGATGAAACAAGATTAAGTAATTTGACCATGGTCACACAAGGAGTGAGTGTCTGAGGTCAGATTTGACTCAAGTCAGGCACTATATTCACTATAACACCCAGCTGCCTCTTTGGCATTGTGCTAAGGCATCAGTGGCTCAAGGCAGTAAACTAATAGCCCAGGAAATAGGAAACAATGTCTTTCTGGGAAGAGAAAGAGTCTCCAGTGCTGCAGCTCTAATCCAAGACTAATTTTCTGTTGCCACTTGTCTGTGTTCCTTCTTTTATAGGATTTTGTTTGTTTCTTTTTGTCTTTTTGCTAATAAGAAAGTAGGATCTCCCCCTAATATTCTGAGAACTGCTATATTCTTCTGTTGACCCTCTGCCTGATCAAAGAATTCTTATGGCTTCTCACTCATCCACTAACCTTTCTTTACCTGGATAACTAGATTATAAAGGCAATAAGTTTTGAAGTCCAAAGACAATATCTTATTTTTGTTAGGAAGTCTGGTGTAGTAGGAAGAAAAATGGAGTTCTTCCAAGGTCTTTCCTGATTGCCTTAGGCTACTAGTGACTTGGCTACCTGACTTGCCACCCCCCTCCCCCAATTACCTTGAATTACTTTTTGTGTATTTTGAGTGGAACTTGCCACCATGTAAACAAAATATATTTGGGGTATTAGGATCTGCTTTTGAGTCCCAAATCTTTTATTTGATACCTATGGCACTTCTGGCAAGACATTTAGTGTCAGTTCTTTAATTGTAAAGTGAGAGAGATGAACCAAACTTCTAAGGTCCTTAATACCTCTTTCCCCTGCAAGATGGTGGATAAGAAAGCAATCCAATAGGGGTGTGACTGACCAAGTTTTGGCAGATGATTGTGATGGAGTGTAGTCTAGGAAGGGAAGCCAGATGGTACAGTGGATAGAGAACTAGCCTTGGAGTCAGTAGGATAGGAATTTGAATTCAGACTCAGACACCTGACTCTTACTAGCTGTGTGACCTTGGACAAGTCACTTAACCCCGATTGCCTTGAATTCAGGGCCATCTCAATATCTGATCACTGGACCCAGATGACTCTGGATGAGAAAGTGAAGCTTGTGACTTAGCACAGCATCCCTCTAACTCAAATCTAATTCATGTGCCTGTTATGATATCATTTCCCTGACATGATTTTCTTTGAAAATGAAGATGGTGGTAGGAAAACACCCTTTCTTAGGAGATCTCTCCAAAATATTCCCAAAACATTAAAATTATGACTCTAATTAAATTTTCAATATATAGAACCTACAGAAAGATCCAGTGAGGCAATTCTCCAATCCAAGGTAACCTAGAAGATTGTGGGAAGGCTCTGTTCCACAGGGTTGGAGGGAGCAGTAGTGTAGCCAGTATCATTACCGGTTGGCAAAGGAGCTTTATTCTTCTAGGAACAGCTTATGCGGCACCTGGGTCCCTGATAATGCCAGCTCCTGGCAGCAGAAGCAGTTTCCTAACCTGCCAACCCAGGGAACACCAAACACAATTTGGAATATCAGCAGGGAAACCTCTGCCAGAGCGAACATGAAGCCCAGGCCAGCATGACCCTCAGAGCATCCTTGGCCATCAGCACAACCCAGATCCCAGGAAATGGAAGCAGTCCTGTGGAGCTACCCAGCAGGGAGCAACTGTTTCTAGAGCTCTCAGCCCACAGAAGGTGAGGGGGTGGGGGGAGACTGTCAAGGTCTCTCTTCTGACTCTGGGAGAGGACTCTGGTGCTTTGCCCATATTCAGACCCTGGTCACAGTCTGGGCCCCCTACTGCCTTAGAGCAGGGATCCTCCTCACAACCCTGGGGCAGAAAGGAGTCCTTGTAGTCATCCACAGATCAGAACACAGGCCAGGAGAGCAGTCAGAGCCTTTCATAAGACCTTGAAGGAAATGAGGTCCTTGTGAGGGTCTCAGTAATACTCAAAAGCTCAGGAAGACCCCCAAAACCAGGGCACAGGTTGGGGAAATAAGTAAACAGAAAACAAGGAATCTGACCATTTTGGTCCCATGGAGGATCAATACTCACACTTAGAAGATAACAAAGTCCAAGCGTCTGTATGCAAAGCCTCCAAGAAATATAGGAGTTGGGCTCAGGCTATGACAGAGCTCAAAAAAGATTTTGAAAATCAATTAAGGGAGGTAGAAGAAAAATAGGCAAGAGAAAGAAGAGATGCAGGAAAAAACATGAAAATCAAGCCAGCATCTTAGTCAAGGAGAAACAAAAAATGCTGAAGAATACAGCATGTTAACAAGTTTAGCTCAAATGGAAAAAAAAAACATCCAAAAACTTAATGAGGATGAGAAAACTTTAAAAAGCAGGATTGGTCAGATGGAAAAGGAGATAAGGAAGCTATCTCAAATGTAGAATGGAGCTAAAGGAAACTGATGACTTTGTAAGGAATCAAGAGAGAATAATGCAATACCAAAAGAATGAAAAACTAGAAGAAAATATGAAATATCACATTGAAAAAAAAACTACTGACCTGGAGAACAGATCCAGAAGAGACAATTTAAAAATTATTGGACTACCTGAAAGTCAAAGAATTTTTACAGGAAAATTGAGAAAATCCACTGATCCCCTCCTGAAAGTGATCCAAAAATATAACCCCCAGGAATATTACAGTCAAGTTCCAGAACTCCCAAGTCAAAGAGAAAATACTACAAGCAGTCAGAATGAAACAATTCAAATATCTTGGAGCTACAGTCAGGATTACAGAGGCATTAGTAGCATCCACATTAAGGGCTCGTAGGGCTTGGAAAATGATATTCTGGAAGGCAATGCAGCTTAGAATGCAACTGAGAATTAACTAAAACAGCAAAACTAACATCCTCTTCCAGGGGAAAAGATGGACTTTCAGTGAAACAGGGGATTTTCATATGTTCCTGTTGAAACATCCAGAGCTGAACAGAAAGTTTGATTTCCAAGTACAGGACTCAGGTGAAACATAGAGAGGGTGGACAAGAAGGGCAAATTATGAGGGACTTAATGACAATGAACTGTGTGTATTCCTACAAGGAAAGACGATACTGCTAATACTCATACGAACCTTTTCATTTATAAGAGCAGTTAAAAGGAACTTTTATAGATAAGGCACAGGAGGGAGCTGAATTTAAATATATAATATATTGTTAAAAATAAATTCTGGTGAAAAGGAAATGTACCAAGAGAAAGGGAAAGGAGAGCTAGAATAGGCTAAGATATTTCATGTAAAAGAGTCAAGAAATAGCTTTTACAATGGTATGGAAGGGGGAATGTGAAAGGGGGGGGATGAAGGAGCCTTCATTCTCATTGGAAATGGCTCAGAGAGAAGCAACACATATACTTAACAGGGCCATAGAAATCTAGAAGAAAAAGGAGAAAAAGGGAATGGGAGAAAGGGGACAGGGGGAGGGAAGGGGGGTGTAGGTGACAAAGGAGAAGGTGGATGCTGGGAGAGGATACTTTTTGCAAGGTGGTAGGATTGGTTGGCCTGTCCAGGACTATGGGGCTGGGTGGTTGCTGGATCTCTGGGGTGGGATGCATGCTTGGGGCCTCCTGGCTCTAGGGTGGGTGCTCTGCCTGCTGCAACACTCAGCTGCCCCACAGTACACTTTTGAAGAGGGACAGAGTGAAAGGAGAGAGAAAATATAGTAAATTGTAGTTGGGGAGGAATGGATGGAGGGAATTACAAACAACAGCAATTGTGAAAAAATATGGAAGTAACTTTTCTGATAGACTCATGATAAAGAATGTGATCCACCCCAGAGACAGAGCTGATGGTATCAGAATACAGAGTGAAGCATATTTTTTTCCTCTTTCACTTTATTTCTCCTGAGTTTTTTTTTGGTGGGAGGAGGGGGGATTATGTTTGCTCTCACAACAAGATTATTTTAGTAATGTGTAAATAAATAAAATTATTATTCAATTAAAATGTAAATTAATGTAAATGTAAAATGTAAATTAAAAATGAAAATTAAGGACAAACATTATTATTATTACTTTGTGCTTTGGGAAATGATAAGAGGGGTGGTTACAGAAAAACATGGCAAGACCTATATGAATTGATAAAAAAGTAAAGTGAACACAAATAGAAGAATATTGTACATGATGATCGGCTGTGAAAGGCTTAACTATTCTGATCAAGACTGATCCAATGCAATTCCAATCAACCTGTGATTAAAAGAAAGCCAGAAAGAAAACTGAAGTCTGAGTACAGATTGAAGCATGCCTTTTATCCCACTTTATTTTTCTGTGTGTGTGTGTGTGTGTGTGTGTGTGTGTGTGTGTGTGTGTTTATGTTTATTTTCTTTTGCAACATGGCTAATACAGAAACATGGTCTGAATAACTTCATATATAATTGATATCATATTGCTTGCCTTTTCAAGGAATGAAAGAGGGACAGTCAGGAAGGAGAGAGTTTGGAACTAAAATTTGTTTAAAATGAATATTAAATTTTTATGCTATTGGGAAATATTTAATAAAATAAATAAAATATATATTTTTAAAAATGCTTTTTTAAACTTTTGCTTGTATTACCAGCATTCCCAAAGGGCAGTAAAAATACCTGAATCATTCAGCAGTTTCAAGCTCAAAGCTGCTTTCAAAGAGGCAGCTAAATTACATTTTATGTATATATATATATATATATACATATATATATGTATATATATATATATATATATATATATATATATATATGAACATGTATAAATTGTGGGATTTCAGAGATGGGATTTATGTCATCTAAGCTTATCCTTTTTTGACATGAGAAAATAGAAATGAAGAGTATTGAGATGACTTGCTCACAGTTACACAACTAACTAGAAGCAGAACAGAAATTAAAACCCAATCTCCTAGTTCACTGCAGCATGATGCCTCAGAGGAGAGCAACATTCTATTTCCAGTTTAAATGATGTTGCCTTGTGTGATGATGGGAAACTTTTGTGTATACCAAGAGACTGAGCCTACCACAGAAGCTTCATAAGTAGGTCTAAGATGATAAATACCTCTAGCTCTTACTGCAACATTCTAACACTTCTGGAGCCAGTCTTGATTCTTCTATGCTTTTCTGTATGAATTGGACCTGACCTAAGTAGTTTTAAAAAATGCTCGATTGCCTCTGCTTCAATTCAATCCAGTTCAATCTAATAAACATGTATTAGGTGCCTACTGCATGAAAGAAGTTAGGCTAGGTACCAGAAAAACAGGCAAAGCAACAATAACAAAACCAGTGTCAATTCTCGGGTAAGTTCTGTTAGAGGGATTTAACATGTAAACAGATAAATAAATAATTAGAGAAATAGATGGATCTGCATATATATGCATATATATACACATGCATATCTTTGTATACATAGGTATTTTCATGTGTGTGTTTATGTGTGTGTGTTCATGGAGGGGAAAGGAAATGCTAACAAGTAAAAATATCAGGAAAAACTGCATGTAAAGACTGTTATGTTAGATGAACTTTAAAAGAAACTAAAGGTACTAAATTTCTGAAGTAAGGGAAAAGTACATTCCCAGCAAGACAGATTGATGTGAGATGATTAGGGATATGATGTCTTCATAGCTCCCGAAATGATTCTCCCCAAGGCTGTGGGAAAATTCTGTTGCCTCTGTCCTGCTCTTTGAAACAAGATTCACAGGTTATCCCCATTATTCCCTTAGCAGTATATCAATGTGGCACAAGAAGGGATCTCAGAAACCACGGGATCTAACCCCTTCATTTTAAAGATGAGTAAAGAAAAGGTCAAAGGTATTAAATTATTTGTCCCAGGTCACAAAAATCATATATGACAGAGGTAGAATTTGAACATAGATCTCCTGACTGGACTCGTGCTCTATTAGCCAGTGGCATTTGAGCTATACCTGAAAAGAAGTTTGGACTTTTTTTGGTGGGGAGGGGAAGGGCATTCAGGCAATCAAGGAAGAGAGACTGCCTACACAGAGGTACACAGATGTGAGATAGAATGCTGTTTATATTGAAATTGCAAGCAGACAAGCTTAGTTGGAATGTAGGACCCAGGAAGAATCACATGTAATACAGAAAGGGAAGTGGGTCTCAGCATGTGAAGTGTCTTAATTTTGAGGCTGAGGATGTCTTCAGGAGGAGCTGTGTCTAAAAAGTACTTCAGGATGTCCCAAGAAAAGTCACATATCATGAACACAAGTTTTTGCATTAATAATGGACAATGCTATGATGCTTCAGAGAGTACAGCTAGGCAGAATTTGAGATTCTGGAATGGCAAACACAATTCCATCTTCTAGCCGTAATTCTGTTAGTAGGAAGGGCTCTCTTAAATCAATTCTATTTTGATAAAGTGAACTTTGTTGAGGAACTTCCATGTCCTGCAGTGGTTATTCCCAGTGAACATTTCACAGAACTCAATTAAACCAAAGTGATTGTAGTTAGTCATAATGGTGAAGAGGGGTGGTGGTGGTGGGAGGAGAGGAATCCATAAAGGCCACATTGTCGCATTAAAACAGCTATTAAAACCCTCATCCAAGAGAATAGTTGTCTTGTCTTACAAGAGATTCTATACAGACTTTCATCCCAGAGCCCTCCCAGTCCCTTTTCTTCTTTGATGGCAGGCTGTGGGTGTTTTAACCAGCTTCCATCAATTTCCATTCTTCCTTAATTATTCCAAAAGAAGCCAGGGCATGTGAGCTCAGGTTTAAAAAAAATAACTACCATTTATATGGCATTTTAAGGTCTGCAAAGCATGCTCTCTCCTCTCTGTTTCTGTCTCTCTTCTTTGATCCACTGTGTAACTATGTATGCTAGGTCTATAATTATACTGACTTTACAGATGAGGAAACCAAGGATGAGAGGTAGACTTGCCCAGGTTGACCCAGCTTGTGGGTGTCTGAAGTAGAATTAGAACTCAGATCTTCTTGACTCCAAGGTCACTTAGGTCATTATTTAGTTCTTCAAAGGTATTGACTAAAGTTTGGTGTCATTATGAGTTAAAATGAGGAAGAAAAATAACTAGAATCTTTGTATTTAGCTTCCTCATTGGGGGAATTCCTCTATACCCACTATGTGGTTTTTAAGGAAAGAAAATGAAATTTGATATGGTGATGTCTATGTTATTTTAAGGTAGCTGATGTTTGCTGAATAGTCAGAGACTCAGCTAGAGCAGGATCAAGGGCGTTTTACTCCAGAGTGCCTCCATTCCAGGGAATATACTTTCTTCCCAAGGATTCAGTGTCCTTCATGTGTTAGTATGAATATCACTATCCCTAAACTTCACAATTCTCTTCTTCTTCTTCTTCTTCTTCTTCTTCTTCTTCTTCTTCTTCTTCTTCTTCTTCTTCTTCTTCTAGGTTTTTGCAAGGCAAATGGCGTTAAGTGGCTTGCCCAAGGCCACACATCTAGGTAATTATTAAGTGTCTGAGACTGGATTTGAACCCAGGTACTCCTGATTCCAAGGCTGGTGCTTTATGCACTATGCCACCTAGCCACCCCCACAATTCTCTTCTTTCCCAGTTCACAGACCATAGCCTCTCATTTTTCCTTGCTCCCCGTCTCTCTCTCTCTCTCTCTCTCTCTCTCTCTCTCTCTCTCTCTCTTTCACAAACACACACACACACACACACACACACACACACACATACACATGTATATAAGCATATTCATGTCCTGCACAATGATCTCTGCCCTAGGTCCTGTCTTACTTCCTACCCTACACCATTATGATCACAGTTACCTTTTTTCTCTGAGAGATGGATCACTCCCCTTTGTCCCGGTCAGTGTTTTCTACATAATGTCCTCCTCCACTACATTAGCTATTTCGCATGCCTCCCCTCACCTTCATAATATTTCTTTTCTTTTAAAATAACAGCAAGGCCTTCTGGTATGGTGGTGGTGGTGGGGAAATGAAAATGTAGTTCTCCTACACTGTCACTGACAAAGTATATAGAAGGTTCTTGTGGTAAGACTGGACAAGCCAAATCTTCTGACCTTTTTGATCCTTGTTTCCTTACCTGTAAAATGAGACACTCAATGGGCCTAGAAGAATCACAAAGTCCCTTCCAGCCTTAAGTATATGATACCATGAATATCTCCAAATGGTTTTAAAGTTTTCAACCTGTTTTCCATTAAAAATCCTTCATTGGAGTAGTATAAATATTTTAATCCCTCTTATATGGGTGGGGAAACTGTGATCTAGAGATATGATAGGAATGGCATGAAGTATCAGATAGTAGGTCTTTGAGCCTGGATGGAAACCCGGGATTTTCAGCTCCAGGTCTCAACTTGTTCCTCAACATCAACCTGTCTATCAAATAATTTTTGTTATTGCAGTTGTTTTAGTCATGTTCAACTCTTGATGACCCCATTTGGGGTTTTCTTGGCAAAGATACTGGAGTGGTTTACCCTTAGCAAAGGTACTGGAGTGGTTTTCCTTCTCCAGTTCATTTTATAAATGAGGAAATTGAGGCAAATTGGGTTAAGTGACTTGCCCAGTGTCATACAGCTAGTACATATATGAGGCTGGATTGAACATGGGAAGATGAATCTTCCTGACTCAAACCAGACACTCTATCTATTGTATCACCTTCCTGCACCATAATTCCCCTTCTTAAACTAGAAGAGCAATATTCCTTTCAAGATCTAATGGGAGATCAATCTTTTTAATTCACAAATTCAGTCATTTGCTAGAAGTCACAATAAAATTAGCTAAAGAAGGAAATTGCAAACCACTCCAATATCTTTGCCAAGAAAACCCCAAATGGGTTTATAACTGAAAAACAACTGAACAATAACAAATGTAGCAGTACCACCACAACATAGGGAATGATAACACCTGGGCTGTACCCATTCCCCTCCAAATATCAGGGTGGAGTTTATCCAAATCAAGAAATGAGGAGCTGTACAGGATCTCAGAGGTCTCCTAATACAATTCCCTGATTTTTCAGAGAAGAAAAGTGAGATAGAAAAGGTCAAATGACTTGGCAAAGCTCAGACAGATCATAAGTATCAGAAGAGGAATCTGAACCCAGGTTTCTGACTGCAGAGTCAATGTATTTTAATCATACCACAAAGCCTCTTATTCATCTATCAATGTAACATGGAACTTGAAGTTTAGTTGGTTCTAATCCCAAAGCTGCTACTTGCTACCTGTTTGATATTACGGAATACATTTTACTTCTCTGAGGATCAGTTTCTCCATGTATAAAATGATGGATTTGGACTAGCTAGCTCCTAAGGTCCTTTCTAGCTTTAAATCTATGATCATTAGATTAAAGAACATGCATAGGCAGCCCCCCCCCCCTCCCCGGTCTCAAATGCATTACTGAATTTTCCCTTATCACTGAGTAGTCTGTAGTAACTTTCCTGTGTCACTAGATGGTGATCATGCATTGGAGAGATTAAATCAGTCTTTTTTTTTTATATGGTAGGGGTAAGAGTGGGTGGGGTGGTAGAGGGAGAGGGGGGCAGAGGTGAAGGGTCCTAATTTTTTCTTAGAAAACATTTAATCGAAGTGCCTTCATCCAGCAACCTTTCTTCTTTCCACCAATCAAACCCTCCCCAGCTAGCTCCTCAACTACTCTTGCCTTAGTTCCAATTTACTGCTTTTGACTATAGTTGAGTCCTTTCCTTACTTACCTGAGAGTACGACTGGTTTCCAGTCTTACTTCTAATTCAGGTCAAGACACAGCTGAGTTCATTGGATTTTCCACAGAGCAAGTATTTACAGGTTCCTTTTTCATGACCTATCTTGATAACTCTGAATTTTAACTTTGGCCAAGTACTTGGGTTTCTTTTTGACCTATTATTCTCTGGTGCTCAGCTGTACAGTCTCTCCTCAATTATTCAGAGAGTCCATCCCCTTCTTTAGTCACTTAGCTCATATAAAATCCTCAAAGAGTTTGGAATAAAGTGGAAATGAGACATAAGACACAGAGCATAATCCCCACCCCCCCACCCCAGTAGCCTATACTCCAGTAGCAAATGTGCTGGGAAAGCTCTTTTTCTTAACTTGCATAAAAATTTAATAGACATAGTTTTCAGGTGAAAGGATCTCTTGAGGACATCAAATTCAATTCTCTCATTTTTCAGATGAGAAAACTGAGGCTAAGGGAGAATTGGTGACTGGATATAGTAAGTGTAGTAAGGCAGCTAGATGGCATCCTGAATAATGGAATGGATTTGAGAGTAGGGAAGATTTGATTTCAAATTCTGCTTCAGACATTTATCAGTTGGGTAACCCTGGGCAAGTAATCAAGTTCCTTTGAACCTAATTTTCCTCATTTGTAAAACAGGGCTGTTGTGAGGATCAAATGAGACAATATATGAAAAATTATTGGTAAATTTTAAAGTAAGTTTTTGTAAAATTTATAAAACACTTTGTAAAAAATGCTTTGTAAATTTTAAAGCATTATATAAATGCTACCTTGTCAAATAATAGAGGCAGTTTCTGAATCCAGGTTCTTTGACTACAAAAACAGTGCTCTATTCCTCATCAGTTTAGAGGCTGAAGAAACCTTAGACATCAAGGTGAATCCCTTTATCTTAAAGAAACCAAGATATATAGCAGTGAAATAACTTGTCTAGTTTCCTTAGATAGTAAGTTAAAGAAATAGGATTCAAAATTGGATTTTCCAATTCCAAATTCAGTGCATATTCCACTGTCCCATACAGCTTCTCCAATGTTTCCTTAAACCTTTTTCAAATCCATCTATTTTTCTCCCAATCCAATCCAGAGAAATAGTAGCCAGGGAACCAACAATGTAGATGTATATTTCTCCCCTCTTCCTCTTATGATGCTTCCTTCCTGGACTTTGCTAAAATAGGAAAACTAGCCAAATATAATGAGATAACATGGAAAGTGCCATGAAACATTAAAAAACTATATGAATATGAATGATTATCATTTGTCAAACAAAGATGTGGGATACCTGAGGACTGGGGTTCTTGAGGAAACTAAAGTTTTTTGAATCAAAAAAGTTTCTGGAGATTAGTTCAATAGAATGATCAACTTTGGGAGCACTCATGTGTCCAAAGTGAAATTTCCATTCCTCCTATACAATTATGGGGGGCAGGTCTGAAATTATCTGAAATTACCCAGTGAATGTTGCAGCAATCTGTATTGTGGAGAAAGAAGGCGTGCTTCTCCACTTAAACACCTCTATGTTACAGGCTATGTTGAGCTGCCTCAGCATATCTAAACTCTGCCAGATACCTGAGTCTAGTTTCTTCCAAGTCAGATTCTCTTGCCTGATTTCCCCAAGCAGTCTCACAGGTTCTAGACTGTGGAACTGAAAAGAATTTCTAGCATCATATAAGTCCATTATATTCTAGATAAGGCACATGAGATCTAGAGGTAACAAGTAATTTACCTAAAGTCAACCAAATAATAAGTAGCAGAATTGGATTTCTCTGGTTCTCTGATGTCGTCTAGTGTTCTTCCCACCAATCTGTTTTGTTAACTAAGTAATTCTGGGAACAGTGTTTAAGTGTGGGGATAGCCAGATAGGGGAATAGGTAGATTTGGAAAAATTGGGAAGGGCCATTGAAAATGTTATAAACTGTGGCTGACTTTAATAGTCTTATGATTTTTTGAAAATATTTTAATTACACTAAGAATGTGACTTAGAATGTCCAAAAGCTTTTGCCCAAAGATCAAAGAAATAAAGGAAAAAAAGATTATATCATTACTATGGGCATGGGATAGAGAGTAGCAAAAATTTAGAAACAAAGTAGATGGGTGTTGATTAGGGAACAAAAAGAAATGGAATATAAATGCACTGTAATATTATTGCACTATAAGAGCAGAATATGAAATATAAATATGAAAAATTAGGAAGTATATGGGAATGTCATATATGACCTGAAGAAAAGTCAAGTAGGCAAACCAAGAGAAAAAAATATATATATATACAATAACAACAATGTAAAAAAAATCAAAGTTAAGTCCTGTGCATTTCAAAGTATAATTTTAAGGGTCAATGTAATTAATGGCCAAGTTTGATCCATAAAATAGATATATTGGAATGTGTCTCCTTTGCTTTTCTAAGAAGTGAGGGACAATGTGTGAGAAACAGTGTATATGCTAGGACTTGGTTGATATTTTGGTTAGTTTTGCTGAACTTACTTTTCTTCTTTTTTTTGTTTGTTTTTTACAAGGCAAATGGGGTTAAATGGCTTGCCCAAGGCCACACAGCTAGGTAATTATTAAGTGTCTGAGACCAGATTTGAACCCAGGTACTCCTGACTCCAGGGCTAGTGCTTTATCCACTGTGCCACCTAGCTGCCCCCACTGTGCCACCTAGCTGCCCCACTTTTCTTCTTTTTTAATATTATAGATACCTCTTTGGTTCAGGGAGATATTAAAAAATAAAAGCCATGTCAAAACAAAAGATGGCATTAAAGAAAGGAAAATTTTTTCTGAAAACTAGCACTTCTTCCTATATATTTAAGGAATCTTAAGGAAAGAAATTATATAAGCCAGTTTATTTTATCTTTCTTCCTTCCACCAATCAAACCCTCCCCCAAGTATCATTTTTAATAAATAGAATAGAAACATTCATTCATTTCACAAACATTTTAAAAAGCACCCACTAGATGCAATGCTTTGTGCAAGGTAACTGTAGTGGTAGCAAGAGCTTTATAAGGAAACGTTGTATTATTGAGACCTCCGAGGTCAGTAAGTCAATACTCTTCATTCATGGACAAGGAAACAGGCCCACCAATAATAAACAGACAAGACGGGTTTCAAATTCAAATCCTGTAATTCCAAATGTGGTATTCTTTCCACTGCATTAAGTTGTCTCCTTAGTTTGCAGGTCTGTCTGGGGTAATATGACATTTACATAGATAAATATAATACAAATTAGAATAGGATAATTACAAAAGATTGGAATTATGGGATCCTAATAGAAAGAAATCATATCCAGCTAGGGGAAATAGTAGAAAACTCACTGAGGAAGTGATATTTTAGCTGGGCCTTGAAGGATAGGTAAAACAAAATGAATTGGTAGAACTAGAAATGGAATATGGAAGACATGACTTTCTAGGGAAAAGGTCTAACATAAGCAAAAGTATAGATATATTAAAATACTAAAGTACTGGAAATATTTCAGGGGAACTGTCTCGACTGGTTTATATGTGGCATAGGAAATTTGAAGGAAAACAAAGCAAGATAATAATGGAAAGGTAGGTTAGAGTTACAATGAGGAGGGCCTTGAATAATAGGTTAGGGTAATTCTTTCCAACTCTAAGAGTATGATCTCATGAAATAAGCAATTGGATGCTATAGTAATATAGGCCAGGATAACCTGTGAACCTTCCTTTATCTATTTGCTTTATATTATTCCTCCTATAATTATTAGCTGCCCTCAGGACACAATTACCATGGCTTTTCAGCAGAGCCTAAAAAGATTCCAACATGACCTTTGGTCCCTGAAAATCAATAATGATAATAGCTGACATTTATATAATGTTTTACATAAATTATCTCATTTGCTCCTCAAAACAACTCTGTTGGTATTAGATACTATGGCACTAGTATTATCAGTCTCCTGCACCCTGTAATTTTTTTAACCCACACCTGTGATGCATTAATATAGGAAACTCCGGGTATGCAAAATCTTTTCACCAATTTAGTCCAGCAACTCTTCTGCTGACTTAGACTCTCAGAAGTGCCAAGGTACACTGAGAGAATAAATGACTTGCTCATGGTCACCCAGCCTATATGTGTCAGAGGCAGGCTTTGAGCTCAGGTCTTCTTGATTCCAAGGTCAATTGTGGAACTAGTCTCCCATGTTGTCAAATTTAATCCCGAAGGGGAAACAGAGGTTCATAAGAGTTTAAGTGATTTGCCCATGATCATATACATAAAAAAGTATCTGAATCAGAATTCATATCTAAGCCTTTTCTGAATCTAGATTTAGAACACTTTTGGCAAATAAATAATAATGAAGATGATGACAATAATTCACATTTCCATAAAGTTTTGAGGTTCGAAAAGGACTTTATATACACAATCTCATTTAATCCTCACAGCAACCCTGTGGTATTATTATGCCCATTTTCCAGGAAATGAAGTGACTTGGCTAGGGTCATGTAGCTACTTAAACATTTGAGACAGGACCTTGTCCCAGATCTTCCAGATGCTAATCGTTAATTATGCAAAAGGCATTTTGAGCACCTTTTCTTTATCTAGACACTGTGTGGAAAATGAAGGTACAAGAAATGGTCCCAATAGGATAAAGTAAATGACACCAAAAAGAAGTCCATCAAAAACTGACAAATTAAAGATGAATCTCAATACAATAGATATTTGGAGGAGAAGGAAATCAATGAGGGCTAGAACAGAAGATGTCTTGGAAGTAAGCTTAGAAGGTAGGTCTAGAAATAAGAGTAGGATTTTAAAAGGGCAGAAGAGGACTAATGTTGAATGACTGCTAACGATGTGTTTGAGGAAAAGCTATGCATCTCAGTGGATAAAGCACTAGCCCTGGAGTCAGGAGGACCTGATTTCAAATCTATTCTCAGACACTATAATAATTGCCTAGCTAGGTGACCTTGGACAAGCTACTTAACCCCATTGCCTTGCAAAAAAACACCAAAACAAAAAGATGTGTTTGAGCTGAGATGCAGAATGAGAACTACGTTCAAGGTCATGGCCAATGTGTGGATTTTATTATTATTTTTGACTATGCTCATTTGTTATTGCAAAAAGGAATTTTTTTTTTATTTGGGAGGGAAAGTGTGAGAGAAGAACCACTGTGCTAGTGAAGTCAAAAAATAAAAGGAAAAGAAAAGAAAAAAGAGAATCATTTAATGGGGCAGCTAGGTGGCTCAGTGGATAGAGCACCGACCTTGGAGTCAGGAGTACCTGGGTTCAAATTCAGTCTCAGACACTTAATGATTACCTAGCTGTATGGCCTTGGGCAAGCCACTTAAACCCGTTGCCCTGAAAAAAACCAAAAAAAGAGAGAGAATCATTTAAGTATTCTTTTAATGAACAGAAGAAAATAAATGAAATTCATAGGGAAACATTGACAAGAGAAATTTGAAACTGAGTTGAATATATTATATATATTTTCAAAAGTGAACTGTCTATAGTAGAGATTTGTGACTTTATACAAAATTCTATTTTTATTAATATTTGAAAATGTTTACATTTGTCGGTATTTGTAAAATTTAGAATAACCAAATTTTTAATTTTTTTTTTTAAAAAGAAGACAGGAGCTGGCAGGTGGTAAAGGAGGTTGTACTGGTTTCATTGATTTTTACCTATGATTGATCTTCTATAGGGAGGTCTTCCACAATTCACTTGGTGAGAAGAATTGCCTATAGGGGAATTACTTTTGTCAATTTTAGGTTGCTAGTTTGGATCAAGCTTGGCATTTTGAGCAATCTCAAAGTACAATTGGCAGTCTCAAGAGTTAGCAGGCACTCCCTTACTAGAGTTTAAAGGATAGGTGAACCTATTTTGGGGATGCTGAATGGGGATCCTTATTCAGGGATTGGTAGGAATCACTGGCACTGAGATTCCATCCAACTCTTGTTTCTGTTTCTGAATTTTACCTGCTGCTGAATAGAGAAATGGAGAATATGCTGAATAGACAAACTCATAAAACCATGCTGAGTCCGCTACAAATTTATGTTACATAAATTCAACTGGACTCTTATTGCAGTAAGGCAATTCTTTCACACCTCCCTAATTCATTTGCTTTCCCACTCACCACAGCAGCTTCTCCAAACCTTTTTTATCTCTCTTCGAGTTTCCTCTTGAAGATCTCACCTCATGATTCACTGAAAAATCAAGGCTATTTAATGGGAATCTCCTCTTTTCTCCTCTTCATCTTACTTCACTTCCTACTATCTCTTCTTTCGTCCTATCTCTCTTGAGAGGTTGTCTTTATCCTTCTCAAGGAAAATGCGTCTCTGTGTTTTCTTGGTCCAGTCCTCTTCTATCTTGCTCCTTTGAATATCTCCATTCTATCTTTAGTCTTAAATCACAACTTTTCACTTGACTCCTTCTCTGCTACACTCACTCAATTTTACTATCCTTCTCAGTTTTCATCCTCTATCTCTCCTTACCTTTCTGGGAAGCTTCTTGGGAAAGCCACCTTACCCTGATGATTCTACTTTCTCTCCTCTCATTTTCTTTTAAAACATCTGCTGTTTAGTTTCCTGCCTCATCATTTAACTAAAACTTCTTGCTCTAAAGCCATCAATGATCTCTTAATTGACAACATCTAATATATATTTTTTTCCTTTGTCTTCATTTACTTTGACCTCTCTTAACCTTTGGATTGTTTTCCAAGGCACTCATTTTTTATTACAGTACTGTCTTTTGATTCTCATCTTTCCTGTCTGTGT
Organism: Macrotis lagotis; assembly: GCF_037893015.1. NCBI lineage: Eukaryota > Metazoa > Chordata > Mammalia > Peramelemorphia > Peramelidae > Macrotis > Macrotis lagotis. The sequence goes on along the minus strand of NC_133658.1, from coordinate 236,806,613 downwards.
GTTATCATCTAGGTTATGTTCACTAACATGGGTCTCCTATGATATTTCACTTGGTGATTTCATCAGCTCTCATAAGTCCAGTTATTATCTCCATATTAATGATTCCCAGATCTACTTAGCCAGCTATAATTTCTCTCCTGTTATCCAATATCAAATCACCATCTACTTTTCAGACATCTTAAAATTAATGCCCCATGTTCATCTCAAATTCAACATTATATTTTTATATGAACTCATCCAGATTCACATCTGTGTTATTCTCAAACCCTTTTAGGTACACTCTTCATCTACCCAATCTGCTGCATAGTCTCATTGCTTTAATAATCATCACAACTCAACTTTCTTTTCTTTGTCCTGACAATCACAATCCTTGAGCAAATCCTTATCACCTATTCCTGAACTATTTCAATAGTCTGTTGATCTCCCTGCCTCAATCCCCCTCCCCCTCCCCAACACTTCTTCAACTCACTGATTTTCCTAAAATGCAGCTTGATCATATCACACCCCTTCCCCCCTTACTCAAACTTTAGTGGTTCCTTATTGCCCATAGGATCAAATATAAAATGCTGTATTTTTCATTGAATGACCATTCATAGTCCTTTATTCTGTTTCATACACTTTGTCACTTACATATTCTATCTACTACTGTAAAACCATTAAACAAGAAAACATGGATTAAACAAATTTCATCATACTAGGATTACACAGCTCATTGGCTAAGTAAGGGTTGCCACCTAGACCTCCTGGTTATACTATATTCAGGAACAACTCCAAGGGGAAAGAATATTTCATGTAAATTCCTTGATGGAGCTTTTTGTCTTGGTCAAGGTTGACATCACTCAGAAAGATAGTACAAATGTCCCTCAGTACTCCTAGTTTGTTTTTTATACTACAAATTTTTACTTAGTCTCATTGTGAGAAAAGGTCATGATATTCTCAGATCTACTGGATTGTATCATGTTACCCGTACATTCTTACTTGATTTATGCAAGTATGGTTAGCATTCTCCAGATTGTCCCACCAATCCTAAATTAAGCAATGTTCAAATGTTCACCAAAAATTATCTCTGAGAAGTTATCTTGGGGACCTAAAGCAAAGACAATTATTCCTAGCCCAGGTTATTGGTCACTATACTAAGTTTTATGCCAGTGTCCAGCTAATGCTTATATTAAGCCACAGAAAAAAATTCAATTTGCTTTTTATTAAAGTCCAACTGTGGCCCTGCCAGTCAAACCCATTTATCTCTCTGAGCATGGATTGCTCATGTCAACTGGTGATTATTTTGTGCTACCTCGATAACAGACCGATGATTATCCCAACATCTGAAAAGCTGCCTTTGGTAAATTACATTGCAGCTAATGAAGCCCAGATGCACTTGCTTGTGTGTGTATGAACGTCTTGTGTGAGCCAGCTCTCTCTCTCTCTCTCTCTCTCTCTCTCTCTCTCTCTCTCTCTCTCTCTCTCTCTCTCTCTCTCTCTCTCTCTCTTTTCCTCCCTCCCTCCCCTCACCTGTTCCACCCAACCACCCACACCCATCCCTCTAAGTCCATGATCTGTGCTAGCACCCGAATGTAACATTATGCTGGATTTAAACCTCAGCCCCAACAAAAATGTTCTCCTTTGTTGCAACTGTTGGGAAATCACACCAGCCAGTGCCCTCCAATCCAATAAGCATTCTCCCCTAAGTTTGATTGGAAGAAAGATAATAGCTCCATTATTTCAATCACTGCAGAAAATGCGTACACCAGGCAACACTTTAATTGGGGGATAATAAGAGAGATGAACAACATGTGGCACAGATCCTGTAGGTGCAAGGGCTGTAATTTTTTCAATTGAATTAAACCAACACAGGGAGTGAAGAGCCGCCACTACAACTAACGTGACAGGTTGGTTTAACTCAGACAAAGAAAAGCCATGATATGATTTGGCACAGACTGAGCCTTAATGTGGTTTGGTGCCAGAGACTTCATGGTCCCAGTGGGTACTGAGTGGTCTGACTGAAGTGGACTGATGTAGAAAAATATGGGGAAGAAATCTTTTCTGCTTTCATCTCATTTCTTCAGGAAAAGGGAAGAGTCAAAGGCAAGCATAGGAACTTTAACTGGTATTCTAACCAATGGCTTCCCAACCAGGATGTCAAAGTCTTCAATCGACTTAGATTGTTCATCTGTCCCAACACTGGGAGACCATTTCTGACCTTTTGCTGCTGTTGCTAGGAGCTGCTTTTTTAGTTCTTTTCTTAGGGCAAAAGCCAGGGAGGCCATCACTCCTGGGTGTATTCAGCCACCCCTACCCTGTTGACCTCAATTTCCTCATCTGTAAAATGAGCCGTAGAAGAAAATGGTAAACTAGCCAGTATTTTTGTCAAGAAAACCGCAAATGGGGTCATGGAGAGTCAAAAGTGACTTTAAATGACCGAACACACAACAATAACAACAAAAACAAATTCCAATAAAACTCCTCTATTTCTGGACTGAAAAGCATGAAAAGTTCAGTCACTTTGATGTCTTAGAATCTTGAGAATGGGATTCAGACTTAGGGGGAAATTAAAGGAGGGGCTCTTAACTTGGAATCCATGAACTTTTTTCAATGTTTTGATAGCTATATTGTTGTTCAAGCTATAACTTGGAGTCCATGAACTTTCTTTTTAATGATTTGATAGCTATATTGGGGTTTTCTTGGCAAAAGTTACTATAGTGGTTTCAATATGATTAGTTTCTCTAGTAATACTGTGTATTTTCTTTTATACTCTTAAAGCATTCTATTAAGAAGGAGTCTATAGGCTGTACCAGACCATCCAAGGGTCCATGACAGGAGAAGAGGAGCTCTTGAATTATAGGAATCAGGATTTGGAGATGGATTTCTCAACTTAGCTGGGGTTCTAAGGGAATTCCAACAGACTGAAGCGAGGAAAGAAAGCATCCCATACATAGGGGAAGCCCAGGGTCAAATTATATTTCCCCCAAGGTAAAAATACTTTCTCTTCAAAATTATTTGCATAATTTTGCCTGGTGTCTCTCTCTGTATTTCTCTCACTTTTATGGAAGCTATTTGTTTCTGCATCCTTTCCCTTATTAGAAGGAATCCCTTGAAGAAGATGATTTATATTGAACTGGCTTTGGACATCTGTACAAACTTAGAAAAGAAGGCTTTTTACAAAATGGAAGAGGCCCTTAAGGGGTAGTGGTGTCTGCAGTGCCAGCTATCTATGACCTAAAGGAAGTCCAGAAGCATAATCTGGTGGGCAGTTCAACACCATTAAAATGATCTCTTCCAAATGATTGGGAGTGGGGATGGGAACAGAACCTGTTCCGGATTCTTTAAACTTACATCTATTTGATTAAATTCAATTTAATTCAGTCAACATTTATTATAGAGCAAGGTTCTGTGCTGTGGTTTGATAAGTCATGGGCTAGTAAGACCCCAACCTCCCAGAGTTCACAGTCTATATCATATTAATATTTTGTTAGTAATTTTGTGGCAGATAAGCCATTTGATACCTTTAAATCTTTTTTTCCTAATTTATGAAATGAGAATAATAATACCAACGACCTTACAGAATTGTTAGGATTAAAAGAGACAATGTAGATAAAGCTTTTGCTAAATTTCAAAGTCCAATATCAATGTGGGATAATATTCAGTAGTTAGTAGTGAATATAGACAGCTATATGGTACAATAGACCTAATGCTGGACCTAAAGTCAGGAAGTTTAACCTAAGTTCAAATTTAACGTCAAACATTTATTAGCTGTGTAACCCTGTTTGTCTCAGTTTTCTCATCTATAAATGAATTGGAGAAAGAAAAGGCAAACCACTCCAATATCTTTGCCAAGTAAGCCCCAAATGGGGTCAGGAAGAGTAAGAAACAACTGAAAAAAAAGACTGAACAACAACAATAGTGAATAGAGCCTTGCCTTTGAGTTCTTCTCTGACTGGATTTCATTGCCCTCCAGAAGCCATCTCTATTAAAGTCTTTTTTTCAGAACCTCTTTGATCAAATACAAGGTGTCCCAAAAATATTATTGTAATTTTAAACTTTAATAGGTTCAGATGTACAAATACTATAAACTTATTAAGAACAACACTTGAAGGATAATTAGATTTTTAAAATATTGGTATGTCTTTTTAAAATTCAACATAACCAAAATTTTGAACTTTATGTCATACTTCTAGTCAATTTTTGAAGTTGGTAAAAAACTTTCATCTGCTTCTTAGTGACTAAAAGGATTACATTTGCAATCCTAGCCTTAAGATCATCCACAGAATGAGGTTTGGATGAATACATGACAATTTTTGATATGACCCCAGAGGGGGGAAAAAAAAGTCTAGCAGAGACAGATCAGGTGACCGAAACTACCAAAGGAGAACCTCTTCTACCGATTCACTGGTCTGGGAAAGTGTCATTTAGAAAGCATCTAATGCAGTGCATAATGTCAGAGCGCCCCATCTTGTTAAAATTAAAATATTATCATCAAAATTCATAAAACTCAATAAGTGTAAATGAAATATAAGTAATTAAACTTTCAAATACATTCTTGGAGGTCTGTAGCATTTATATTTATGAAATTACTAAAACTTAAACTGCACTGAGATTTTTGGGACACTGCATAAATTCCTCTGCCCCACCTTTTACAACTGGGATTCATCCAACTTCCCAGTCTAGTTACACATGAAATTATTCTCCTTCCTGAACTTTAAGGTCTAGTCTGATGTTTATACTATTCTTCACAGAAAACACTCTATTTTTTTCTCTCTGTTCTTTTGCACTGATTGTCCTTATATGGAATGCATTCCATTCTCACTTTCTCTCCTCAAACTTCCTATTTATCTTATATCCTTATACCAGCATCTATCCATACACACTCTTATGCATATCTGCATGTATGTCTACCTCTCTAATAACTAATATTAATATATTGATTTATGGTTTTTAAAATGATCTCATTTATTGTGACTTATTATTATTATTGTTATTTATATTATCTAATTTAATACTCATAACATCCCTGGAAGGTAGGTACTATCATTAATCTCATTTTCAAAGATGAGAAAACTAAGGCAGCCAGAGAATAAGAGACTTTTCCAGAAAGGCAAAGTCCTCTCTGAGGAAGAATTTGAACTTGGGTCTCTGTAACTCTTCATCTCACACTAGCCACATTGTCAATTATCTGAAAAAAAATCTATCCCTATGCTTTTGCAGAAGCTTCCTTTACTGCCTAGATGGGATTCCTTCATCACCTGCTTTTAGAATCCCTACTTTCCTTCAAGTCTGCACTTCACTTCAGTGGTACCTTCAGGAAAGGTCTTCTCTATGACACCTCCCAGCAATCTCCCTCTTCATTAATTTAGTGCTAAGTATATAGTAGGCATTTAATAAATGTTTGTTGATTGGTGACTTACCTCTGCTCTGCAAGCCTTCCCACCTTCCAGGTAATTTGGGGGAATTTCTTTGAATATATTTTGCATGGAATTTTCTTAAACATGGTAGAGATATGCTTCTTGAGGACCAGTTTTGTTTTGTTTTTTTGTCTTTTTATCCCCTTCAGCACCTCATCTTAGATATTATAGAACCTTAATAAATGCTTGCTGAAAAAATGAATTACAGGGACAGATGAATGAATGGCTGGTTAGATGGGATGATTCAGATATGAATCCTAGGAAAAGAGTAGGTAATGGAATAAGAAGCTCTGTATTCATTTTGGAGATTTGTTTTGGAGCCCACTTGGGGACATCCTGGACTTTTGCTTTTGAAAGCCAGTAGGTACCCAGGATAGTCCATGGATCATAACTGTGACCAGACTAGTGTGGAGGCAACCAATAAATTCCTTCACTCACTACTGAGTCATCCTAACTCATGTATATGTGTGAGTATGCTATTTCAGTTTTAGATTGTCACAGTTTTCTTTATCTGAAAAATGAAGGGGGTTGGACTACCTCCTTCTGGTTCTAAATCCCATCACCCTCAGTGGCTTCTCTCCTCCCTTTCTGTACCAATTAACAGGAGCAAATAGGGAATTCTGACACTTTTGTGGTGTTTTTTTTTTCTTTGATCCCCTTGGTGATCAGCATAGGAAAGAAGGGCCACCAGTATAAAATATTCCCTTTACCAGACTTTCTCAATGCCTGCTGTTTCCTTGAGAAGCAACTGCCACTTTAAGACACAAGTAGCAAATGAACTGCAATAAACTCTGGTGGTTAAAGAAGGTCTTGGAATGCTTAACAGGGTAAATAGCTAGCATATGCCTCTGGGGCATCATACAGCCTCCAGTCGAAACCTCATTATCCCCCTAAATTTGTTTACTAAATAAATGAGACAACCTATTTATTTATCACGTAAATTTAATTAGAGGTCTGATTTATTTACTCTATAGCCATCAGTAGCATCATCATCCACTCCAAAGTCCTGCATCCCAAGGCATCTGGTCTAGGTAGAGAAAGAAGCAAGGAAAGACAGACTCTTTAGGATGTGAAGCCAGGAAATCTGGGTTCAGATTGTGTCTCAGATACTTCATAGTTATGAGATCAGTCAAGTCACTTAAAATTTTGGATACTTGACTTCTTCATCTGTAAAATTCAATGAGAAAAATACTTCTAACTTTGTCTTTAAGGAAGCATCTGTTTAAACTTTAAAGCAATAAGCATATGTGAGTTGTTTCATTTTTACTAGACTGTAATACAGTGGATAAAACACCATCAGTAATAACTAGACTGCAAACTCCTTGAGGTGAGGGATTGTGTCTTGACTAGATATTGTAATGTCCTCTCTTCCTCTAGATCTTCTTAAATCTTTTTTCTATCACATAGACTGCTTTGTCAGTTTGTTGAAGTCTATGGCCCTCTTTTACAGAACAGTGCTTTTAAATGCATATAGTAAAATACACAGGATTACAAAAACACAATTAAAAACTCAAACAAATCCAATAATATTAAAATACTGTTAGCAAAAATATTTTTAAGAGCAAGTTCATGGATCTCAGGTATAGAGTCCCCACCCCCAATCAAGTAAGAACTGTAATTTGGGCAGGGTCACTGTGGCTTTGTCTCTAGGTGCCAAAATTTAGACAATCCTTCCATTCCTTTGGAAGCCTAAAAATAGCTAAGTTAACATCTACTGAGAAAAAACTAATTATCTAGAAATAGGAACTACCAGGTGGCTAAGACGTTTTTCCTTTGCCTCCAATACACCTCCTGTGAGTGCCTTTGTAGCACCCTCCTCCTTCACTCTAAATTGTCCTACCAACCAAACTCAACTGTTTTAGCACCAAAACTGGGAGTTATGGCTCTATCCTTAGGGTATTAGATAATGCTGCAGCACAGTAGGTATTTAAATGTGTATTGAGTGTTTAATTGTTTTAAATTTAATTCCTGCCCACAGACATATCTGGCTAATAGCAAAGCCTTGTTTTTAATCTAATATTTTCTTTTCCCTTATCCTTTTAAGGACCTCTTGAGAATTCATCAGTCAATCATCAAACATTAAGTGTTTTTACATTCTAGGCACTTTGCTAGGGGCTAATGATTGTTTGAAATTTGTCTCCCCCATTAGACAAAGAACTAGATTATCACAGTGCCTAGACTATAGTGGGTATTTAGTAAATTGTTAGCTGATTTTCTGATGAAAATTAAAAAAATTCTTGCCCCAAGTTCCCCTCAATTACCTTGTTGATTGTTTTTTAAATTGTTTTAAAAACATTTTTAAATGTTCTTTTAGAAAATCAAGTTCCAAATCATCTTCCCTCCTTCCCTTCCCCCTCTATTAAGAAGGCAAACAATTTGATGTAAATTATACATATGCAGTTATGAAAAACATTTCCAAGTTTGTCATATTGTAAAAGAAAACAGACAAAAAATCCCAGAAAAATAAAGAAAAAGTATTTCTTCAAGCTGTATTCAGACTCCATAAACTCTTTCTCTGGAGGCAAATAACATTTTTCATCATAAATTCTTTAGAAATATCTTGGATCATTGTATTTCTGAGAATAGCTAAATCAGTGGTTGCAGCTTTTCTTCTGGTTCTGCTCATTTCACTTTGCATCAGTTCATCTAAGGCTTTCCAAGTTTTTTTTTTCCCTGAAATCATCTTTTGAACATAGTTTTAAAGGAAACAAGTAATTCTAAATGAGGAGAGAATCTATTCCTAGGATGGAGGAAAAATGAAGACTGGGACTGAGCAGGAGGAACAGGAAGAAGACTTTCTGACTAGGCTCTAGATTGTGGGAAGGGGAATAATACATAATGTTAGAAAGGTAGATTGAGACTAATCAGAGAATCCCAGATCATAGAGATGGAGGGATCTTCCTTTCTATACAGAAGGCTGCTGGGATCCAGAAGGGACTAGGTGATTTGCCCCAAAGTCACAAAACTCAATGACAAAGCCTAGGATCTGGTCTTCTGACTCTAAGTGCACTCTGCTCTTTGTACCACAGAAAAAGGTAAGTGTAATGTTTCTATTGTCCCCAGAGGAGGTGTGAAGGTAAAGAAAGAAACTACTGGTCCTGCATTCTCCTTCCATTTAACTTAATTCTTTTAACCTAACTCATCCATCTGTCCAACTATTACCTGTCATTTATATATTTATATTTATAGATAGATATAAATATAGATATATATCAGGATTATTGGAAGGATAAAATGAAATAGTAACTTTTAAGAACTTAGCACAGTCCATTTCCTAATTGTTTCTTTCCTTTATTATTAAGCTTCTACTTTTATGCTAGGAGGTAGAAGCATGATAAGAGATCTCAGCCTGAAATCAGGAAGACCTGGGTTCAAATCTAGCCTCAAATATAACTATTAGCTGAGTGATCCTGGGTATGTTTTAACTTGCTTCAGTTTCCTCAAGTGTTAAATGGGGATAATAAAAGCACTTGCCTCCCGGGATTGTTATGAGGATCAAATGAAATCTCATTTGTAAAAACACTAGCACCAGGTTTGGTATATAATAGATGCTCTATGCCAACAACAACAACAACAACAACAATAACTATTACTACTACTACTATTACTACTCCTACTCCTCCTCCTCCTCCTACTGCTACTGCTACTACTACGACGACGACAATGACGACTACTACTACTACGACTACTATTGCTTCTACTGCTACTGCTGCAGCTATTACTATTCCTACTATAATGATGATGGCAATTATGACAATGGCAACAATAATCTGCAAAAATAAAATGTCCAGTGGATAGAATCCTGACCTGGAATCAGAAAGACTCATCTTTCTGAATTCAAATCTGACCTCAAACACTTACTAACTTTATGACCCTGGGAAAATCACTTAACCTTGTATGCCTTATGCTTAAAATGAGCTGGAGAAGGAAATGGCAAACCATTTTAGCGTCTTTGTCAAGAAAACTTTAAATGGGAGCATGAAGAGACAGACATAATTGAAAATGACTGAACAATAATAGCAACACCTTTTGAGACGAACTAGTCCACCCCTCTCCCCCTATTTTACAATAGATGTGTATGGAGGTCCAAGGATTTGGTTAAAGTCACAAAAGAACTACCATAGTTCTCCATTTATAAGATGCATGCTATTTTGAAAAATTTGGGGTCTAAAAAGTGGGAGCATCTTATAGAGTGGTTATATATGTTTTTAATTGCATCTCCTGCTTTTTTCCCTCTTGTCTTTGCACTTATTGTTTCACATTTGTTACTAGTATATTAGGGTACATTTTGGCATGTTCTGCCCAGAAATGACTCAGAAAAGATTTTCATACAATGCTGAATTCAAGTTCAAAGAGATCCAGTTTGCAAAAGTGAATGGAAAGTGTGCTGCTGAATGTCAGTTTGGTGCTCCTTTGACTGAGAAAGCAATTCAAGACTGGCTATAGGAAGAAGAAATCCTACTGAAAACACAACAGCAGAAAACCTTGAGAGGCAAGTCAGCAAAATGAGGAGGAACTAATAGATGAAAGTTCTGACAGTGAGGAGAAGTTGTATGAATTTTATAATGAATAAAACTTGAGTTCAAAAACTTTATATAATACATTTTTTCAAATTTCAGGCTATATATATATATATATATATATATATATATATATATATATATATATATATATATATATATATATATATATATATATGAATTTGGTAAGTGGCAAAAGTGCAAGATGAAACCACATCTTCTAGTTCCACACCAGCTTGCATTTTCCTAAAATGGCCCTTCTCACTGTGTCCCTAAATGAAGTAGAATTGGTCTCCTTGGTTTTGGCTTTTGATGAATTGACTAGAGAACTGGAGGGATCTTATCTCTGGAAGTTGAGATACAATGGAATGAGTAACAAAATGTGGAGCTAGATGACTGACCTAGATTCAAATCCTGCCTTTGACACTTAATACTGGTTTGACTTTCTGATATCAAACTTTTTGAAGTTATTTAACCTCTCTAGGCATCATGTTTCTCATCTATAAATATAGAGATTTGGACTCTTGAGTTACCTTCTAATTCTTGATCTGTGACCCTTTGATTCAGGGTTTAATCATATTCCAATCTATTGACCTCAAGCTGGCCTCAAGCAAAAATTTATCATTTTGCTTTTGATTTTTCAGTAGATTCCTTTACCTTGACTGGTTCACATTTCTAATTCCTTTCTGCCACATCTAATCTCCAAACAGATGACTAGAGACTAGATTATGGGCACATTTTTTAGCAGTCTAAAAATAAAGATATAGAAATCAAATTATGGTGCTAAGGTTTCAAGTTTATTTTATTTGTTTTTTATTTATTTATTTAGTCCTTGGAAAGAAAGATCAGAAGGAGTTTACTGAGTATACTGGATTGAGGAGTAGGGGAAGATTTCTAAAATGCCTTCCAGTTTTGAAATTCATTGATTCCTTACCAGGACAGATTAGATAGAGTTTATTGTAATTAAGGTACTTTCAAAGATTGACTTCCTGTTACCACTCAGTACATTTTCTGTATAGGATCGTCCAAGTTAAAAGAGAATCCAGATTTGTTTTCTGGTCTGTTTTCATTCATGGGGTCTTCCAGTTGCCCCCATTAGAGCAGACCTTGATCCTTCTTCCCTTCTTTACAGAACCCTAGAAATGGGTTCATCAAAGCTTTAATAAGACTTTGGGTTGATAAAGAATATTTTGCTTCTCAGGGTATCCAGGGAACCCAGAAAAGGTAAACACATGAAAATTTGCAGGCATTTCATTTGACAGAAAACAAGAAGGGGAAAAAGGGTGGGAGGAGGGCTGGAGTCAGGCAAGTGGGAATGACAGGCTCTTCAATTATACCTTGAAGCCATGAAACATTAATATTGGCCTGAAAGAGCAGGAACAGAGCACAGAGGCTCACAAGGGGAGCTGAGCACCGGCAGCTTTTAAAGAGACAGAAGTAAACCAAACAACACAAGCCAACACTTGGGAGACCTGTCTAGAATCAACCCAGTTTTTTTTTTTTATCAAAGGTCAGGGGGAAGCAAAAAGAAAGGGAGAAGTAGTAAAATGAAGTGAGGCAGTCAGAAAAAAAAAAAAGAAAAAGAAATGGTGGATGAAGGAAAGAATAAAAAGGCCCAAAGGGAAAGGGGATTTGCGAGGAGAGAGAAACAGGGAATGGAATGCTATGGTGTTTTCCATTGCATCATATCAGAAAGTTCAACTAGAAAGCATTAACTGAGAAAAGGAGCAGACCTAGAGACTCCTCAAAAGCCACAAAGAAATCTAGCCTTTTCATGAATAATGCCACAATAGTGGTTCTGTGCTGTGAAAAACCTTACTTGATGTAATCAAAATCCCAGAAATCTAAACTATTGAGATACATTAAAATTTATGGAATTGGGAGCACTTGGAAAATCTTATTGGCTACCATTTTGTTTCAAAAATGGCATACTGAATTACAAGCTAAATTCATAATTTTTTCCTGATTTTTTTCATTTATTCAGGTTCTTTTGCCCTCATTTAGTAAAACTGCATCATCTTAGTCATGTGCTAAAAAAGCAATGAATTTGGGGTCAGAGAATATGGAGCTCAATGGATTTGGGGCCATGAGATTTGAGGCTCAAATCCTATTTCTATTACTTACTCCATGTATGATCTTGGGCAAATCAATTTGTACCTCAGTTTCCTTTGTAAAAGAATTAGGCCAGATTGCCTACAACTTCCTTTTCAGTTCTTAAACATTACTCTTGGATTAAAATATTTTTTCTGTCTCCATCTCTCCTCTGCCACAGGAACAGCTTTATGGTCATCACAAATTGAATTCTAGAGGAGACTTCTTAGAGATGGCTGGGTGTATCTATGAAAGCCATGTGGTGGTTATTATATATGTGATGCCTAACCACATGCATGTACCGCTTAGGAGGAATTGTGGATTATTTATATACTTCATGTACAAATCAATCCTGCAGACAGCAGGGCCTTCTTTGAAGTAAAAGGAGAGCAAATATACTGAAAGGATATTTATTTCTCTGCAACTAGTAACCCAATAAATAATCACGGATGAGAGAACCCAGTTGGTTAAAAGGAGTAGATGTAATTAGATGAAAAGGAAAACACAGCACACCTCAGGAAATATTCTCTTTCTTCCCTTGAGTATTGTGGCAAGTTTTCTAACTTCTCTGTGCCTCAGTTTCTCCATTTTTCCTTAACTCATAATTTCAGCTCTCAACAATCATTTGGTACAACCCATGCCCTCCCCTAAACTGACATTAAAAAATATGTGGATAGCCACAAAAGTTTTTCTATTAAACTAAAATTTACTTCTGTATCTTTCACTCAATGCTCCTAGTTCTGGCTTCTGAGGCCAAGGAGGAGTCTAATCCCTCTTTATAAATAGGTTTTTCAAATCCTTTTTTTCTTTAAATTTTTTTATAAGGCAGTGGCTTAAGCAACTTACCCAAGGTCACACAGCTAGGTAATTATTAAGTGTTTGAGGTCAGATTTGAACTCAGGTCCTCCTGACTCCAGGGCTGATGCTCTATCCATTGTATTACCTAGTTACCCTGATTTTTTCAAATATTTGAAAAAATCATGTCCCCATACCCTTCTCTTCTCAATTGTAAATATCTTCGATTTCTTCACCTGGTTTTCTTATAACATGCAGTTGAGACTTTTGACTATTCTTTACATTTTTTCCCCCAGCTTAATCATACTTTCTTCAGTGGAAGACTTGACTTTGACTCTTGTTGATTATATCTTATTAGATTTAGCTCAGATTTCCAGCCTCCAAGGCTCTTTTGGGATCTTGATTCAGTTAATTGTTATATTTGTTATGCCTTCTCTCCAGAGACGGAAGGTGAAGAATCTTTTTCTAAATAAAAGTAAGGAAAGTTAAAGGAGGTAACTTAGGTTACTGTTTTCCAAACTAGCTTGGTCAAATGGCTTACCACATGTTGATACAATTCATATGTGCTGAGCTAAAAGGTATGTATTTGCCCCAGGTTAAAAGGAAGGGGAAGATAATGGAGAAATTTTGGTGTAAGTCATGGAAATTAAACTGACTTTCAGACTTACAAATAATCACCAATGCTAAGTATTTTGAAACATACTTAGCTTTGTATTTAACATCTAGGAGCAGAAAATCACTAACACAGTCATTTTCTAATGGAATATCTACTCATATTACTAAGAACATCACCATCCCACAGGATATAGTTTGGGAAATGTTGCCTGATACTTAAGAAGAATTAAAAATAAGAGGAGAATTTAAAATAGAAGGAAGCTCAAATCTGAAGTTATGTTTACATAATGCCAAGACATCTGGATGAAAAGTGGAAAATTCATTCAGTTTCCCAGATGAATAAGCCACATAATGTTGAGATATTTGACTATGGGAACATTTTGTCTACATGAAGTCAGATATATAGATGTTTGGAAACATCAGGCAATCAACCAGATTTTTCATGTTACAGTCACATTTTTTATATTGTATAGATCAAGCCTGAATGTAAAGGTGTTTAAAAATGCTGAACTTTGACCAGAGTGATATTTTATTTGAAATTTTTAAAGTTGAGTAATATTTAAAATTGCTATGAAATATAAAACACTGATTCAGTGAATTTCTTCCTAGGACTTACTTTATTTGAATTTGTGGGGTAGAGTTTTTCAAAGTTGTATAAGTGAATTAAACAGGTTGGATGAGACAAAACTGTTTAGGCATGAGGGAGAACTAAGGCTTAGAAGTAGGTTTGTTGAAGCCAAGATGATTTGGGAATTGAAGGAAAAAAGCCAAGAGAGAGGTACAGAAATGGAGCTAGAGATGGCAATTGTTTTCTACTTCTTACTGGTATACCCCATTCTTGGAATGCTCTCCTAATCTCACTGTCCTGGAATCTTTGACTTTTTTCAAGGCTAAGTTGAGGTGCCACCTACTACATTAGGCAGTAGGATAGCTATGCTGAATTTTGAAGTCAATTATATCCAAGTTCAAATCTAGCCTCAGACACTTATTATTATCCCTGTCCAAATCAGTTAATCTCAGTTTGTCTCAGTGTTCTCATCTGTAAAATGGGGATAATAATAGTGGCTATCTCCCAGAGCTGTGGTCAAACATAGATGAAATGATCTGTGTAAAGTACTTATCATAGTACCTGTAACATAGTAAGCATTATAGAAATGTTGGCTATTGATGATGCCTTTCTTGACCTTGTAGTCACAGGGACATAAATTGAGTTAGAAGGAACCTTAGAGACCATCTGATCCAACTTCATCTTACAGATAAGAAACAGAAGCTATCAGAAGGGACATGACTCCATCAAGTTCACATGTTGAGCCACAGAGTTGAGAGAAGAAGTCAGAGCCTCCTGATAGAGGAATAAACCCAGAACAATTTCTTTTCCTTGTCAACATTCTTATGATTTCCTCTTTCCTGAACTTTACCAATCATATGTATCTAATTAAATCCAAGACAATTCAATCCATAAAGTATTTGTCAAGTGCCTTCCATGTACTTAGGAACTGGAGGTGCAAAAATGGAATAGTCTCTGCCCTCAAGGAGCTTCCTTCTGGGAATGGGTAGAGGGGAAGATGTGAGAGGATTAGGGAAAGCCCTGAGGTGGCAGCATCTGAGCAGAAATAAGGATACTGAGAGATGCAATGCAGGCATAGAGGAATGAGGTGAAATTGTTAATTGTATGAATACACAAAAATGATACTGAGGATGTCTTATGGTACAATTTAGCCAGGAGATAGAGTGCATGAAGGAGAGTAATGATAAAAAGGACTAGAAAGGTAGGTCAGAGTCCAGTTGTGGAGAATTTTAAATGTTAGGCTGGTTAATTTTTGTTTTATCTTAGAGGCAATAGAAAGCTATGGAAGTTTTTTGAGCAGGAGAATATCATCAGTGGACTGATAGCTTGTGAAGACTTTGGGGGGGGCAGTTGTGAGGAGAATGAATTGTAGGGAAGAGACAAGAAGCAAGGAGACCAATTAGACTGTTCTAGTGGTCTGGATATTGAGTGATGTGAATATCACTGAGAGTAGTAGCTTCCTAGTGGAGAAAAGAGGGGAAATATTGAAAAAATACTTTGTAAATACAATTGATAAGACTGTGCAATTGGTATGGGGCAAGGCTGACATTGAAATTAATACCTCAGTTACCCAGAGGGACAGTTTTGTCCTCGACAGAAATAAGAAAATTTAAGAGTCAAGTAGCTTTAGAACATTTAGATAATAGATTTCATTTTTAAGATGATGACTTTGAAATGCCAATAAGACATGGAATTAGAGCTATACAGCAGGTAGAAAAAGTCAGGTTAAGGTTGAATACATACACTTATGGTTATATATTTAGAGGTGATGCTTAAATTCATGGGAATAGATGAGATCACCAAAGGGAAAAATATTAGAGAAAGAAGACCCAAGATAGTCTACAAAAGGCCCAGTAGTCTATAAATGATAGATCAATAAGATTGACTCCAATTCCTGGGGAATATCTAGAGTGAATCATTAAAGAGATGGTTGTGCAACACCTAGAAAAAGGGAACTGTGATTATAACAAGATGGTGTGACTTCACCAAGAATAGGTCATGCACATATTTAGCTCAATTTCTTTTTTTGATAGGATAAGTAAAATTGAAGATCAAGGAGCTACTGTGGATATGATATGATTACATAGAAAAATTTAAGGAAAAACTTAACAGTTGGAACTATCCCAAAAGAGAAAGAGATGCATTGATAGTATATTCTCCCTTCCCCTCATCTCTTCTTTTTGGATATCAATCAAAGACTGGGAGATCTCTTGTTTGCTATGTTAAAATGATGATTCTCTTTGTCTATGAATGGGACAAAATGGTTAATGGGTCCTTCCAAGTCTCAAATCCTATGATTTTATGATTTTTGTCTTGCCATATAAACTCTTTATAAAGCTGACTTCAACTTCAAGCATGATCTATTCTTGTCTTCGAATATCAATGATGAGAGTTAAACTTTATTTTTATTAAATATAGCATCACTCCCTATAAAGTCTAACCAATTGTCACTAAAGTGAAAAGGAGACCATGACAAAGGTTGGGGATTCCATCTGGGGTGATTTGTATGGGAGAGAATTTGTATACCCTGAAAAGGTTATAATAGCTCTGATACCTTGTTGGTATTCATGATACTCCAATGACTTGGACCCTGGTTTTACCACTGATGGAGCTGCCATACAGTTCTGTGGAGCTGCTCCTAAGAATCAAAGAAATAGTCAGAGGTGTATAGGGTAACAAACTGGCCCTGCTCAGCTCTATGATGATGATTGCCATGACATCAAGGATACAAAGCATATGGCAGCCCTACCTATTCTAACTCCATTAAGAGGATATATATATATATATATATATATATATATATATATATATATATATGTATGTATATATCTATATCTCCAAACTAATTAAAAATATCAATTCCCTCCCTACTAGAGATGCTTTGGTGATAATGGCATTGACCACACTGGTACATGAATTAGTGTGCTTTCAGAAGATAAAAATGCTTTCACTTCATTTCACATCATAATACAAATGGAAATAGACTTCAGACATATACAAGAAGGAAAAAAAGGATACTTTTTTTACAATGGCCCAAATGATACAACAGTGAAACAGAACAATTAGCTTAATTTAGCTTAATTTAGCTTAATCCCAAAGACCAGATTAGATGAAATGAGAATGGAAATCAAGAAGTTATTTAGATTGGAAAAGAAAAGTTGAAGCACTTGAAATCATTGAACATCTTCATTAGCTTCAATTCCATAAATTCTACCTATTATGCATAACAAAAACCATGCCACTATCTCCAATTATTTTTAAGGAAGAATGGAAGTGCTTAGATCCCTTAAAAATGATGGTACATGGGGCTGCTAGGTGGCGCAGTGGATAAAGCACCAGCCCTGGAGTCAGGAGTACCTGGGTTCAAATCCAGTCTCAGACATTTAATAATTACCTAGCTGTGTGGTCTTGGGCAAGCCACTTAACCCCATCTGCCTTCCAAAAATAAATCCTAAAAAAAATGATGGTACAAACTACAACAGTAGAACAAATATGCTATAGTAAAATAATTCCAAAAAAGTAGTATCAGGAACAAATGCATCCCTTCACAATACTTGGCAAAAATTTTAACTATATTTCAGAGACTGAGCAGAAAAGAACCTGTTGTTGCTGTTGTCATGATAAGGACAATAGGAAGAAAGGTGGGGTTATTAAGTAAAATATCTAAGGATAGGCATCAACTATCAGTTGGACTAAAACAGCTGGAGAAAGCTATAGAAGACTTGAAGAAAAGACAAAGCAAATTACACCAAAAACAAACAGGGGCGGCTAGGTGGCGCAGTGTATAAAGCACTGCCTTGGAGTCAAGGAGTACCTGGGTTCAGGTCAAGTCTCAGGCACTTAATAATTATGTAGCTGTGTGGCCTTGGGCAAGCCACTTAACCCGATTTGAATTGCAAAAACATAAAAAACAAGCAAACAAAACCCTTGAAATACCAAACTGCGTGATTAAAAAAAAACAGTTAAGAAAGAAACACAAGAAAGAAAATCTAGAAAAACAAAAGTATAGGAGAAATTCTAGATAGCTTCAATCAACAACATGACAAGAGCTAAGAGTTTAAAGAGATATAAGGAGTCTAAGCAATACAAAGTTACAATAACAAATCAACATTAATAATAATAAACTTTACAAAAATTTACCAAAGAAATAAGGAAATCAGTAGAGAGATAGTAACTGGAAGTTTCCTTTGCCAACATTGCCACAGAAAATATTTTTGTGCCATTGCTATGATCCCATTTGGATTTTTCTTGGCAAAGATACTAGAATGGTTTGCCACTTTCTTCTCCAACTCAATTGACATTTGAGAAAACTGAGGCAAACAGTGCTATGACTTGCCTAGGGTCATGCAGCTAGTAAGGGTCTGAGGCTAGATTTGAACTCAGGAAAGATATGAACTCCTGACTCCATGCTTGGCACTCTATCCACTATCTTATCTAATAAAAATACAATGTGATTAAATGTGAAGCAAAGCAGTTCTATGATACTAGTCTAATGACAAATAGAATAGCTACAGTAAAAAAAGTAGTGAAACACCAACTTCTTTGCAAAACTGGAAAGTGATAGACCTGTATAAGATTCATAATGATTGACTCAAATGCTTTCCAGTGGCACATGAATTGCTAGCAAAGCACTTTACTTGCTTCCTAATAGATGCAAGCCTTATCCCATCTTTCCCAACAGAAGACAGCACACAGACACACACATATATATATATATATATATATATATTACTAAAAGATAAAAACATCAAAGACTACATTTCTCAATCCTCAAATATGTACTCTCAACATTCAAAATTGTATATCATCCCAAAATCTACAGACACAAGAAAACAAAATGTTTGACTGAGGAGAAATAGGGTGTGCCAAAAAGTCCTAGGGGTAAAAAGAACAACTTAAAATTGATTTAGTGATTATTGAAAATGCTGTATAAAATATTATATGCAGATTTCCTTTATTATTACAAAGTTTGACTAATTTCTATAGTCCACGTACTCTATATATTATATATTGCAAAAATACAAAACAGATTCAAATATAAGAAGAATGCTAAAGATTTTGATGCATAGAATGGAATGATGGAAAATTATTCTCTATTGAAAATACTCCATTTATCAATACAATCATGCTAAGAATGATTTATTTAAAATATGTAACTGCCTTGATCTACACCCATTATCATCTCCCTTGAGATGGCTTCCAAATCAAATATGGAACTGTCTCCAAACAGATCAATCATTTCTTACATATGGCTACCATTTTGTGGATAGCTATATCCTATCACTGAAAAATATATGAAAGATTTCACTTGATATTTCATATAAGTTTTTCAATTATATTAAATGGAAATTTTTCAACATTCATCCATTTGTATATTTATGCTACACATTTTCTATCACCCCCTCCCTCTCCCAACTCACCTCCCTTCAATTGAAAACAGTGGTAAAAGTGAGCTCCTTGAGAATAACGATTGTTTTGTTTTGCCATTCTTTGTATTTCCAGCACCTAGCACAATCTCTGGTACAAAGTGGTAACTTAATAAATGCTGACTCACTGACTGATGTCCTATACTTGAAGTCAAGAAAATTTAATTTTAAATCAAGCTTCATTCTCTTAGGAGGTATAGATCTTGAATAAGATAATTAGCATATATCTGCCTAAGTTTCCTTGTCTGTAAAATCAAGATAACAATACACCTACCAGGAGAGATGTTTTAAGGATAAAAAGAGATAGTATTTGTAAAGGTCTTTGCAAACCTTAAATAACTATATGAGTGCTAGCTATTGTTATTATTGTTAAAATGGAGCCATAGGATCATAAATTAAGAACTGGATGGGAACCTCACTATTGCACATTGCTTCCCAGTTAAAATATTGACCCGTAAATATTTAAGAATAACACTTAAATTGATATTTTATTTTAGTTTTCCACTTATATTACATGGAAATTTTTCAACATTCTCCTACTTGTATATTTATAAGTCACACATTTTCTAACACCCTCCCTTCCAACTCACCCTGCTTCAGTGGCAAAGAGTCTGGTAAAAGTAGCACAAGTGCTTTTGTGTTTAACATATCTACATATTAGTCATATTGTGTATGAAGAATTAGGACTAGGGGGAAAGAAGGGAAAACATGAGACAGGAAGGAAAAACATAAGAGAAGTTTTTAAAAAGTGAACATAGTATCCATTCAGATTCTGTGGGGTTTTTTTTTATTTGTTTGTTTTTCCTCTGGAGGTGGATGGCATTGTTCATAACAGTTCTCCCAGGGTTGTCCTAGCTCTCTGAACTGAGGAGAGGAGCTGCATCCATCATAGTTGCTCAACTCACAAAGTTATTGCTAATGTGTACAATGTTCTCCTGGGTCTGCTCCCTTTGCTCAGCATCAGAAGAACAACCCTTTAAATAGATGGTACCATAATGAATACTCATAACTGATGCTATGTAGAATGAAAGACCTTCAAAATATTGATGCAGTGGAAAAAATAAAAGTCATGTGACAAGAAGATGAAATACATTTCATCCCCATTATCCTATCTGGGACTCCTTGCTGTGAGAATGAAGTAGAAGTGAAATCTTATAAGCAATTTAAAATCAATTGACATTGCATTTATATGCTAGATATTTAGGATTCAAAGAAAAAACTCAAACAAAACCTAGATTCTATTGGGAAGACAACATGGAAAGGATTTAAGTATTCTTACAATCTCATATGTGTATGACACATATAAGTATATACACACTCATAAAGCTGTATAGTAAATATATATAATGTACATACATATATAAGCACATATGTGTGTATGATATACATTTATAGTAAAAATTTTTTTAGAGAAAGCACTAGCAGCCAGACAGTGCTTAGACATTGGAAAAAGTTTGATACAAGGTGATGCTTGAGCTGAGCTTTGAAAAACACTAGACAGGTGAAGTAGAAATATGGGAGACAGTTAATGAAAATACAATGAGGTTGGAGATTAAGTAACACAAATGAGAAATGGCAAGAAGGTCAGTTTGACTGGATTGTAGAATACTCAAAAGCATGAGTCTGGAAAAGTGTATTAGAACCAAGTTGTGAAACTCATTAAGAGAAAAATAGAGAAGTCTATATTTGATTGTAAGGGTAATAGGAAGGTAATCACAGTTTTATAGATTTAAAGTTAGAAAGAAACTTTTGACCCTTCATTTTATAGATGAGGAAACCAAGACATATAGAGGTTAAATGACTTACCTAGAGTCACTTAGCTAAAAGTTATGAGAAGTGGAATTGAATCCAAGTCTTCCTGCATCCAAGTCCAATACTCCACTATTACAATCACACCCAATTTGTAGAGAAATTGGGGAAGGGCACTAAATCATTCATAAGGACAACTAGAGGTGGCAAATTGACATTTTTTATATTCTATTATAGTTTTCATTTATTTTGTCAAATATTTCCTAATCTTATTTTAATTTGGATCTCAGGAATGTTTAACATCTCTGCACTTTACCATATTGCATTAGAGCTGGGTTCTACTGATACTTTGAATGAGACTCACAAATACCTGAAATCTTGAAGTGAAAAATTCAATAACATAGGTGGCTTTCATTAGAGTATCTCTGGACAAATTTCTTCCAGATACTTTTGTTCTCATCACCAAAAAAGCAGGATTGCCCATTCCCACCTGCTTGATGGCATTAAATGAGAACGTGCCTGCAGAAGTCCTTAAGGTATTTAATGAATGATACCAGGAAAATGCAAAAGTGTTATTAAAAGTAGGGCACAGGGGATAGGAAGGGAAGAGAAGTTCTTTTGGAAATCAGATCCCTGGTTGAGAGATGACAGAGGTGTGGAATGGAAGCTTCCGCCAGTCTCACAAATCAGACTCCACTTAAGCAGCTACTGTCACCCACGTGGAGAGGGAGCTGAGATTTAGTGCTCATTCCCAGAGCCATCATATCTGTTGTGCTTCAAAGCATGTGAAAGACTGTAAATCAAAACCCTAGATGAAGCGAGGCTGCTAATTTGGTGTTGCTGGCCTCCCTATTCCATTGAGCCTTCTGAAATTCCTCAGAAAAGTGAGATGCCATTTTCTGGAAAATTATATAACAAATCAAATAAGAATAAATTTATGAATTCCTAAAATGGAAGGTGACTCATAAAGGTTTTGCATTAGAGTTGGGGGAAGGGTAAAGGTAGAAATCTAACTATGGGAGAAGTCTTCATTGGTTCTAATGATCTAATGAGTAATTTGGTCCATTAAGGAGAGAAAGGACACAATGTGGTTTTCCTGATTAACATGGTATCTTATCTGTGTTTTTTAATAAAAGTTTTATTATGGGCTGCTGCTCAGCCAGAGTCATGTTTAATTAAGACCTCGGAAGCTCCTGGAGAGCACTTCCTTCCTTTTGACAGATGAAATACTAAACCAGCTCTTTTTGGTTAACTAAGTACTTGCTGTAATATAGCAACTGGAACAATAAGAAGGAGAAAAGGAAGGACTTATCAAGAAAAAAAGGAGAGAAAGGGAGAATTCCTATACTTTCTTTTTTAATTTTTTGGACCAGACATCTGACATCAATAGCATTTAGAATTCTCAGTGAAGAACCTTTCCCCCTCACCTTTACCAATATAGACTGCTATCGACTCAGTTTCTTAAAGTCTTAGAGAGTTGCTTAGGGCAAGAGGTTAAGTGACTTACTCAAGGTCACACCATCAGTAGGTATAATTTGAACTCAGATTTTTCCCTTTCCAAGAGTAGTTCTCTATCCATGAAGTCACATAGTCTATTGGAATAATCTTAGATTATTAGATTTGGGAACATAGAGAGCATGTAATCCTATCAATTCATTTTACAGAGGAAGAGACCAAGTCCCAGAGAAAGGAACTGACCCAGGTCATACAACTAGAAAGTGACAGAATTGGGACTTCCTACTATAATAAGTGGTTTCCCCATCACAATACAGAGATCCATAGATTTTGCTGAAAGGCACACTACCAGGAAGGTGAGCTTCTGCTTGGCTCTTGTTACAGTCATAGAATGTTAATCTGGGAAGGGACTTTAGAGATCATCTTGATGATGCTAGAAAACAGGAGTGACCCTAACACCCACAAAGACAGACTATTTTGAATTTGAAATTCTTTTGAGATACTTATGCTCTCTTTAGGTTGCTGAGTGAAACCCCTCTCTAGTTGCTACAGTGAACTACAAAACACATTTAAAGGGCTCTCCAATGACTGCAAACTTCTCCTGTGTCCTTGACTATAGTAGAAGATCACTTACCAACAAAAAAACCAATGAAGGGGACAGAGGGAAATCTAAGAGACATAAAAGCAAAAAATATCAATATATATCTATTTTATAAAAATAGAAAATCCAGAGTTTTGAGTTCTACATAGTATCACAGTAGATTTCCCCTAAATGAAATTAACCTATAATGGGAAAAAATGTCAGATTCTGGATTACAAAGCTGCTTTGGACCATCATTTATTTTAAACCATTTAGTTGGCTTAAAGGTGGGCATGGTGACTATATATTCCCTCAAGAATCTGCTTTAGCTCCATGGAACAATCTGAAAAATTTTCATTGGGTTGAAAATAAATTGATTCCAAATAAATATAGGAAAGGGAAAATGAATTTTGATTTAACCTTTGGAGAAAATGTAGTAAATCAAAAAAATATGGAAGAATTATGAGAGAACCAGAATAACTGCTATTTAGATAATTCTAGACAGCACAGAGCTTCTTTCTCATTCAGTTTCCCACTGGATTCTCACAGTCACCTTTGAGACAGAGAATAGTAATATTATTATTATTATTATTATTATTATTATTATTATTATTATTATTACTACTGTTTTATGATGAAGAAACTCCATCTCAGTATATTATCTGGAGGAATAATATGGAACAGAACTGGGGAACTAAGGTCTTTCTGACAATGAGTTGTTCTGTCTGTGTGTTTGTGTGTGTGCGTGTGTGTGTGTGTGTGTGTGTGTGTGTGTGTGATTTATTACTCCTGCATTGCATCTCAGAGAAGAAATTCTGATAATCCCCTAAGAGAAAGAATTTCCACAATGTTAAGATTCCAGTTGGCTTTGGATTCTGAGGAAATTCTATATCATTGAATGGACCACCATAATTTGAAAAGAAAAGATTCCCATTGGGGCAAATCAGTTCATATAGAATGTTCTTCCAACAATCTGGGGAAAGTATTTGAAGTGGGAGCATCTTTCTTTATGTCAAGACTAGAATATTTATAAAGTTTCAATTATTCACTCTACAGAGGCTACATGAGATGAATGATCAATTTATGCCCACTGGAATGGTGAAATACAGGATATCTCTTGATAATGATAAAAACCTCTTATATCCATGTTATTCATCTTCCTACATCAAAATTACAATTATTCCTGAGTCCAATTCCACTTAAAAATCCTTTATTATTTGTTCAAGAAGCTCAAGGTTCTTGTTGCCTTTAGGATAAGGTATAAAACTTTCTCTGTGACTTAAAGCCCTTTACAATAGCATTCCAACCTACTTTTCCAGTCTTATTGTACATTCTTGCCTTTCTCTGAATATTACTCTCCCTCCCAGCCAAAATGGCCTAATTCTTGTGGGGTTTTTTTTTGGTTTTTGGTTGGTTTTTGGTACAAGACTTACTATCTCTGATCTCTGTGCCTTTGTTTATATGGTCCCTCGTGCCTGTTATAGTTTCCTTTGCCATCTTCACTGTTCAAATACATAGATTACTTCAAAGACTAAATTCAAGACCCATTCCTACATAGGGACTTTTCTGTTCTCCCACCCCTATTGTTATCCTACTCAGTATTATTTTATATCTTTAAAAAAGTCTACCTATATGTATACATTATTTTTCCTAAAAAATGTAAATTACATAAGGAGAGACATAGTTTTGCTTTTGATTATTGAATAAACAATGGTACATAGTAAATAAATACTTAATAACTGCTGTGGAATGATTGGATTAGTGGAATGATTGCATTAGCCTTTGACCCAAATATTATCTCTTTTCAGTAAGTGGCTTTCATCTTCCTCATTTCAAAGAGGAGGAAAACAGTGTCATGAAGTAAAATGCTCTAGTTCATATAAAATTTCACTGCCTTAATCAACATTATAGCTCAGAGTTTCTAGGCAGGGTTTTGGTTATTAGATTTCTCAAGTTGGTATCATTGTCATCCAAGACACTCACAATAGAAAAGTTTCTTCAAGGAAGGTTTCAAGGAAACTGTGATTGAGAAGTGTATCAACAACCTAGGATGAAAGGTCCTGTGTTTAACACACCCTAGATCTTTAGAAATAACACATGGAGAGAAATGAAAGCTTGCTAGATGAGCAGAGGGCCAAAGCTTCCTCTTTTTGCTGGAGTTGAATTTGGTTTGATTTTTGCAGCAGAATGCCCCAAGAGCTTCATATTGAGGCATCACAACATTCAGTCGTTATTTCTGGCCTTTGTTCCTAGTTGCATCTCTGATGGTGGAACAAAAAAAAATGAGCAAGTTCAGACAATTGGGTCTATATAGACTGTCTTTCTTAACCTTCACCATTTCCTAGCTAGGATCACATTAAACTGGTAACACTTTCATTCAAGTCTCTCCCAACAATCCTCTCACATTGTGCTGATTCATATTTCTTAGGTACAACTCTGAAACAGATAATAAATAAATCACCCTCAACTAGCAAGGGTAATGGGGGAAAGAAATTCATAGCTAATTCTTCATTTCCCTATAGCTTTTTTAATATTAAAAAGACCCCCAATAGTCAATCTCCTTTCTCACCAAAACCTTTTAGCAAATCAACTATCTAAGTAGCCACTGATTGCCATATCACTTCCCCTACAAAATTTTTGTCTTCCTGGCAATGAATCATGAATTGCAGAATATTAAATCATCACCATAGTCACTTAGCTATCTGTGTGACTCTTAGAAACCAACTTCTCTGGACTTTAGTTTTTTAATGTATAAAAGGAGAGAGAAGGACATGATTACCTCTAATGTCCCTTCTTGCTTTTAAATCTACAATTCTGAGTGTCCAGACACAGGCAAAGAAAAATTAGAAAACCTAGATAATCAACATTTCAGATAATTCACAACCTAGAGGAACAACCTCTATGTAATAATATATTAAATTTTAAATTCAAGGATAGAGAAAAGACTTGTGGAAATGCCAGTGTGTCCAATGACATAAGTCTGTATACATTATGAATCAACTACTACATCTTGTCTACTCAGTAGAATGCAATCTCCTTGAGGATAAGGAATATTATATTTTGTCTTTGTATTCTCAGGACCCAACACAATACCATCACATAGTAGGACCTGAATAAAAGTTAATTGATTGGTTAGCAGAACTAGGGATTTATTATGTAGACCTGTTTATTCCTTTTCTTAGGGATGAATGCCTTTGACCAGGCTTATCAATATTCTTATTAATTGAGATTATAATAGTAATATTATTCACCAATTATTTGGTGAAATGACTTGCACAATTGTTTATTACAGTGAGGGTATGCTGTGTAATGCATCCTTCTCATTGGCCTTTTCCAAAATTTCCCTATGGTCTTATTTCTTAGGAAACAGACCCTTGATGAAGGTCTAGGTGCTGCTGGAATTTCTTGGTCTTGGAATTGGTTTCTCTTCTTCCTTTATTAACAAGGTACCTTGGGGCACCACCAGCGCTGAGCAAGCACTAGCATCTGTTGACAGAAGGCAACAGCCTGATATATCTAAACCTGTTTCTTGATGTACTAATTGTCAGGACAGTCTTTCCTCTCAGACTTTCCATCTTCAACCATTCTGCCCCTGGAACCTAAAGACTTTGGTTTTCCAAAAACTGTCTAATTGATTCAAACCTACTGATGTGATATCAAATCCAAATGGGCCACAGGAATTGTGCCACTGGTAGTCAGGATCTACAACAGTATCAGATTATCTTTCAACCTCTGACTTTCATTCTTGATTAATGAAAACATTCTTGGTAAATGCTTTTGTTCTGATCCATCTTGCTATGGTCCAAGGATTCTACCTCTAGAGGAATAATATGATCCCCAGTTGTCATTCTTAATCATGGCCCCAGAGATTGAAGACACTTGGGGTGGGAGAAGATATTAAACTGTTTCATGAATCACTTGACAAAAGTATAATATAATCACACATTTCAACACATACTGGTTTATAGATTACAAAGCAATTTGCATAATCCTAAAATCACCAAATTTCTGAACTGCCTCCTTTGTTCACTCACTTTTATACTCCCACTGACCTGGTGAGGGAGATTGTACAAATATCCTTATCTTCCATTTTACAGATGAGGAGACTGAGGCCTAGAAATGTAATGTGACTTGTCCATGATCACATGGTCTTATAGGAGTGCCACATAATGGTCAATAGGAGATATATAGTAGGGCATCAGGATTTAAGATGGTTGCTAGGAATGATGATCAAGTATCTCAAGAAAACCAGGATGAGAAAAGTCAAGTTAAAAGCATCCTTACCTTGCAGAAGTTCTTTACTCAAATAAGATAAACAGAAGAAAAATGGTAAAGAATTGATTCAAACCCATTGATATGATGCCAAATCCAAAGTTCCTTTTGCTACCCTGCCACACCTCCAAGAAATCATAGGGACTCAAGCAATGAACTCCCCCCCCCGCCAGGTGTGGAGCACTTTTGGCTCTCTAAGGTGCTTACAGTGTCCCTAAAAGCACAGTTCTAAAGTTGGGAGAGACCTGGGTTCATGTTATTTCTGTGATACTTATCAGCTGTGTGTTCTTAAGCAATCAAGTAAGGCTTAATCAATCAATTTATTAAGGACCTACTATGTGCCAAGCACTAGAGAAACAAAGATGAAAAAGAGTGCCTACTCTCAGGATATTTAACTTCTCTAAGCCCCAGTTTCCTTATCTGTATAAAAAGGAGTTTTTATTATAATACAATAATGTTCCTGCTACCTGTGAATCCTAAACCTCTTAGGTTAATATATGTTCTAATCCTTAGAAAATAATGGTTCTTTGAAATTCTTTAGACTAGAGACAAAGCAGTCATTGGGCAAACATTCCTCAGGTCTCCTATTGCTGTTGAGTTCTGAGCCTCAATGCTAACTCATTTCTCCATAACTAGATTCACCCCCTCAACAATAATTAAAAAAATGATTCTACTGATAAAACCAGGATCCAGTTGAGCTTGGGGATTTTGCTACTTGAATAAATTTCACTTACACCCAAATCAGTCTGGGAGTTGCTGACTTCGCTTTCTCTAGTGTTTCACTGAAGAATTTATTAGAAGCATCTGGGACCATTAATTGATTCTCACAGATTCTCTTTGGAGACCATTTCTCAACCTACTGCTTCTAAGACAGAAGAGAAATACCCTTAATTATGTCACTAATATAAGCTGAGTCTGGGTGGGGAGGTGGGGAGGGGAACACTTACCTTATCCTTAAAGTCACCAGAAGAAATAGATAGGGTGATTGACAGTGTTAGCAGCAAGACATAGTTGAGAACAGAATTATAGGGCCTTGCAGGAAGAGAAGGGAAGAGGATGCTTATGGAAATAGAACTGGCTATATTGCTTATGTTAAATGGAGATACAGAAGTGGGGACTCCATACCCAGTCCTTAAGGGACTTCTTTTTGGAGGAGTTGTCTAGTTAGAAAGGAAATGAAAGAAGAATTAATATGATAAAAGGAAATGAACTGGCTTCCATCCTCATCATCCCTGAGGTACTTGTTTCCTGGCTCACACTGATCTGCCACTGGTCAGTTTCCTCTCACTCTAATTTTGATGTTTCACTTTCTGATTATCATTCATTCAATGCCTGGTATATTTTTTAGTCTGAAAGTCTGAAATTCTACTCTAAGTGCTAATGCTTTATAGTCAATTACCTATACAGTCCTTAGTACTGGGGTTCTGCTTAGTACTACTAGTACTGGGGTAGTTGAAAGTTGGAACAAAGGCAAAGAACTAGGGACAGAATCAAAGAACTTGGGTTTATTTCTCAACTTTAGCTACTGACATTATGTGAGCCTGGGCATATCAATTGATCGTTTTGAAACTCAGTTTCCTCATCTGTGGATTGAGAGAGTTGAACTAGAGAACAACTAAGATTTCAGTCTTATGATCCTTAGAGCTGATAGAAACCATATCTCTGGTTCACATGGCATATGGGCTGAACTTTCCTTAGACTCAACATTTCAGATGTTGAAACAGAAAAAGCCCTCTGTTTATTGATTATGCTGAATATACTTGATATGCAGTATTTCTTTACCTAAAGTTAATTACAGCTCTAAATGCTATAAAGCAATTCAATAAACATTTGCTAGTTCCCTAGAATAAAGGCAGAAAGGAAAGAAAAGAAAGCAAGAAAGAAGAGAAGAAAGGGAAAAGAAGGAAGAAGGGGAAAAGAGAAAAAGGAAAAGATACTAGGCATATCCCACTAATGAATCAAACAATCTCCACTCACAAAGAATTTAAGGATTGGAGGAATTTATTCTTGTCCAATACAAAGATCTCAGATTTCATCCCATACTACGCTGCCTTCCTGGAATACCAAAAGCACCTTAGAAGCCTTCTCCTCTGCCCTACTCCTCCATGACTGGAGAGATTCAACGACTGCTAAGAATGAGATAGATTTAATGTTGTCTCTACTTTATTTAAGCAGTACAATGCTCTAAAGAGTATACACTTATTAAACATTATAAATGAAAAACAAAGAGGACAGGCCTGCTGAGTAAAGAGGAAAAAGAAGAAAAAAAGAGAAAATAGGACAAGAAGGTCTTATTAACTGAACTGGTGCCCTTTCTTCAAAACTTGTTGTTCATCCTTCTTTCTCCAAAAGGACCAATGGCTTCACTGAGTGATGTCTTGACTTGTTTGTGAATTGGGTCTGAGGGAGGCAGAGCTATGAAGACGCAACACAAAAGTCAAGATGACTGATAATGGCTCAGGTTGCAGGGGGTGACCTTGGTCTTGCTAAATTAAGGTCTTTTTCAGGTCTCAGTTTGTTTTAGGCAATTGGCCATTCAATCACTAAGGTCTAAGAAAGAATTAAGAAAAAAGATGACCCAGTTTACCATCACAAAATATCAATCAATTTTATATATATATATATATATAGTGTATATATATATATGTACTATATATATATATGTACTATATATATATATGTATATATATATATATATATATATATATATATATATATATATACTATATATATAAAACCTATACTTTAGATGGAACATTTTCAGCTCTTGTGAGGGATTAGAAGAATGAGATGAAGACAAATGAAACACTGAAAATAGATGACTTTTTTTCAAGTTTAGCTGAGAAAAGGAGATATATAGAAAAAAGAACAATAAATGGTGGGCATGATGGGATCTGATGAAGTTTTTTTTGTTGTGATTTTTTAGGATGAGAGAAGATTAAGGTTGTAAGATAAAGAATTGTAAACAGCATTAGAAGAACAAATAGTACAGAAGATTGAAGGGGATAGACAGAGACAAAGTGAATAATAGTGAGAGAAATCTGTTAGGGAAGAAAGAAGATGGGTTCAAGGGTTTAGATAGGAAGACTAGACGTCGGCATGGCTAGGTGGCACAGTGGATAGAGCACTGGCCAGAGCACTGCCCCTGGAATCAGGAGTACCTGAGTTCAAATTTGACCTCAGATACTTAATAATTACCTAGCTGTGTGGCCTTGGGCAAGCCTCTTAACTCCATTTGCCTTGCAAAAACCTAAAAAAAAAGAAAGACTAAGTGTGGCAAAGAGAAGGGTCACCTTTTCTTCAAAGACTAGAATGAAGGAGATGATAGTAGGGGATGATTTCAAAAGGATTTTGTTTCAGAGAAGGGGTGGTCTTAAGGGAAGTGTTCTTAGTTAATAATTGTTTCTCCTTTGAAGTCCTCAAATATTTTCATACAGTAATTTTAAAACATAAGATCTTACTTAAACAATCAGCTTTGAGAAAAGAAATACCAACAGAAACACAATTTATGAATTTAAAACAATTTTCTTGCTGTGTTCAGTGAACAGCATTTAATCTTTAACCATAGCAGATATACTGCATACCATTCTCCCCTCTGCAAGCTGTTTTCCTACTGACTCCATCAAGGAAATACCACCAACACTTTTGTAAAATGGAGTTTTAAGCACTAAATGGCAGGCCATAGTTCAGTATTTTTCCAAAACAAATAAACAGCATTTTATGTCATAAAGTGAATTTGCACTGTCCAAGCAAAATGGCTTCGCATTCTGACAAATGCTATTATATGGATTGATTTACTCCTAGCCTGGCAGTAACTTGGTTACTGAGGTTTGTGCAGAATCAGCTTGGAAGCTCTCCCTTCTTGCTAAATGAGAAACTTAGTCAAATTAAGCAATTCCAAGAAAAAGGAATCTGAATTTGGGAACCAATAGAAAGTAAAACCATGACCCCAACAACTAGTCTAAAAGTCCTATGATCAGGTTTCTGGTTACTGACCACAGGTTACATTTGGCCCAACAATGTTCTGTACTGCAATGTGAACCACTAGCCTCAGCAGAATTTTTGCTTTTTCAGAGATAAACTGGGAAATGTTTAACAACTGGTTCTCCAAAAAAAACAAACAAAAAAATGCATGCAAGACCTATGTACATTTAATCAGCATTATTAGCATTTTCTTCAACACTTTCTTAAGTCTAGACAATCCACAAAGCAATAAATCATGACCTGATTTATAGTGTTTGCTGATTTTCAAGGTGTAAATATTCCTATCAAAAACTGAAATAACTGGCTCTAACAGACCCCTGGTTCGAATTTCCCCCCCCTCTTTCTCCCCTGTACTTTTTTTAACCCAGGGATCTTCATTGCAAAACCTCACCCAGAAAAAGACCCTACTCCTACAATATCTTCCTTCAGATCTCACTTTCATCTTATTCCCCAATCTAACTTCGAATCCTAAATCATAGTCTCTTG
This sequence comes from Macrotis lagotis, assembly GCF_037893015.1. NCBI lineage: Eukaryota > Metazoa > Chordata > Mammalia > Peramelemorphia > Peramelidae > Macrotis > Macrotis lagotis. Next base: position 236,774,676 of record NC_133658.1, on the reverse strand, counting down.
AGTCCCTGGGATCTCTCATGGGGTGGTTAAATCTTCATTAGTGGAACTATTCAAGCAAAGGCTAGATGACTACTTCTTGGATATCCATGGCATGTTGAATGAATCTTAAGGAACAACTAGTCCAATTCATTCATTTCACAGATGGAGACACAGATTTCCCCCCAAATGATATGGTTTTCCTAAACTCATATAGACAGTAAGTATGAGAACTAGAGTTCTAACCTACATCTTCTGATTCTATACCTAGGTATTTTTAACCCTCTTAAATTTAGTGACTTTCCTTTTTAATTTTTTATTTATTTGGTATATATCCTTCTTTGTAGATATTTATTTGTATGTGGTCTCCCTCTAATAGATTATAAGTTCCCTGAAGGCAGGAACTGATTTCTGTTTCTTTTTATATTTCAAATTCAGGATTCTAGATTGAATCCTGTCTTTTTTCATATAAAGAAATTGAGGCCTAGTGAGGTGAACTGTTACCCAAACTTCCAAGAGTTGTGAGATTGAAATTGAGGCATTCAGACTTCAAATACAACAATCTTTCCACAGTATTCTACTGTCTCTGGGGTAGTGTGGGAGGCACTGGAGCATCACAGTTAAAGTGTGAGACTTAAGATCAGAAGACCTGGATTCAAACCTCGCCTCTGAAATATGCCAGTTCTGTGACCTGAGCAGAACTTCTTGACCTCTCTGAGGCTTCATTTCCACAATCATAAAATGGTGACAATAATATCCAAAGTACCTACCTCAGAGGGGTTAGGAAGTTCATGTGAAATCATCTGAGTGGAATGCTATATAAATGTCAGCTGCTTTCATTTGCTGGGTTATTTGTTTCTTCAGTTATTATTATTTAATGATACCATTTCCAGGTAACATTTGCATTAGTTGCATTAATCCAAAGGAGAAGTTTTATTGGAGGAAATTTCAGGCCCTGTGGGACATATCCATCTTTTTGATCATTGCTGGATCCTGCAACACCCCTCAAATCAGCCTGCAGCAGTAGCTACTGCTTTATATCTACATGAGGACTGCTTAGGGGAAGAAATGCACACTTGGGCTAGATGTTTATTTTTGAGCTTACAATCCAGTGCTTTTTTCATGGTTTCTTCTCATCTGTTTGAAGGCTTCCTTCCTTTTCTTTCCCCAGTCCTCAGGCCCACTACATCTAAATGCTACAAGATGGCTAAGTCATCCACTTTAGTATCTCCTGGCAACCTGAGTAATATTCTATATTCTCATCCATATTCTCTTCCATTCAATTCATACCTCCATATGCTCCTTCATTAAATAGGTTACTGAGATAAACTGGTATCCATTACTGAGTCAATTATTGCAATTGCTGACTATCAATCAATTACTGGTTAATGCATACTCTTCCCAGTGACTATGTTTTGATCCTTCAGATAGGAATTTAAACAATGTCACATAGTAACAAAATAAAGTCCTGGGTTCAGGTCAGCATAATAGCTAAGAAAATGTCTTAGACTCAATTTTATCTTTATCTTGGGGATCATAACAGCCTAACTATAAGCATTAAACACCTACTATATGCTAAGCACTGGCTAAGACCTGGGATACAAAGAAAGATAAAAAGCAGATCTTGCCCTCAGGAAGTTTAAAATCTATGGGCAGAGGGTTGAAAACAATATATAAAAGAAAGGTGAAAAGAGATGGGGGAGAGGAAGGTATCATGTCAGGACATGATGGTCCAGACAAAATGCAAAATGTGCCTCATGGGAAATCAATTGATACCACCAAACACTACGAGGTTGACTTTGCATATTTATTATAAAAATTTGTTTTTCCTCTTTCCAATGGAGGAGTGAAAGAGAGAAAAATAATACTTGTTAATTTGAAAAAATAGAGTGTATAGAGAGAAGCAGCATTATACAATTGGAATAGTATATGCACTTTCAGATGAGGTCACTGTATAATTAGTTTTACTTAATTGTTTTACTTTGTTACAAGAGATATGTCATGGATTGGAGCTAATCTGTAAATGGGCTTAATCTAACAGTGTATGTTAATTTTTTTTAAATAAAGTTCAATGATCATAAGATCAGTGGGTTATAGAATCTAAAGCTGGAAAGTACCTTAAATGACTTCTCATTTTACACTTGAGGGTATTGAACCTGAAGAAATTTAAGTGTCTTTGCTAAAGTCCTACAGGTAGTTACCATGAGAGAAAGGATTTGAACCCAAGTCTCCTGACTCCAGAGTCCATATTTTTTTGGTTGAGAGTTGAGAGTCTTTGTTTTTTGAACATCTACTTGTAGGAACAATTATTCCTCCTCTTGCTGCTGTACACCTGTACTGAAACAGATGAACCAAAGTAGGTAAGTGGGTGAATGTGTTTGAATTGCCTGAGAAACTTTGACAGGAAAGAATTGCCAATGAGGTCAGAATAGGGTGTGGCAAATGGAAAAGTATACGTTTGATTTCTATATTGTGACTGGACTTGAGAGAGCTAGGGTCCCAAGGTGTGCTGTTACTATTATGGGGCTTTGTAGTCTCAGGGTGCCATTCATATCAGGGCTTATGGAACATATCTAAATCTACCCAGCATTTTGGAGTTCACAACTCAACCCTGTGGTCAGGCCAATCAAATGTATCTTTATTATAGAAGAGACCTCATCATAAAAGAGTCAAGGTTTCTGACCAAAGGCTTTTCTCAAAATCTAATCCAGAAGCAATCAAGTGGGCATTTTTTAAACCTGATCCAAGGTAAAAAGTATATCATTTTTCTAAAACAACCGACCTTTGCCCTTTGTAAAATGAGCTTCAGTCTTGGGAGATTGAAATAAAATTTTAATTTAAAATTTAAAACTCAGACCTTCCTTCCACTTGTCTGCAGCTTGTCATCCCACTGCACTGAGAAAATGGAGACTGGATGCACCAAGTTCCTCACATTTTCCTGCCTATCTCAGGGGGAAGAGGCACCTTCTCTTTGCCATGGTTAATCCTTTTACCTGGACTCCATGCCTTCAAGGCCTGGTTCTAGTTTTACTACATTCATAAAATCATCCATGATTATTCATGCCCTTAGCAATGCCTCCTTCCTTTGAACTTCATTTGGACTTATGATTTATATCCCTAGATTGAAATGAAGCACCTTCTACCTTGTGTTATTATCTAACTTGTCATCAACCCAAGTAGACTAAAAATTTCTCCATGGCAAGAAATTCTCTTTGAACTTATTTCTTCAATTATAAAATTAAAAGATTTAGAATATGTGATGCTCAATGGAATTTCTAGTTCTAATTATCACACAAACAAATCTTAGTGATCCCTTTGGGGTTTTTGTGGCAAAGATATTGGAGTGGTTTTGCAGATGGGAGAGTCCATTTTAGCCTGGCTCAGGCAACTCTGGATCATCTTTCCTTCCAAATCCTACTGTTGATCCTGTTATTTTGTAACTGTTCCCACTCCACTCCCTATCCTTGTTTAATGTTGGATTTTGTAATTATAACCATGCCCCCATCTTTCTTCAGGTCATTTTACAGATGAGGAAACAGAAGCAAATAAGGCTAAGTGACTAGACCAAAGTCACATAGCTAGAAAGTATTTGAGACCAAATTTGAATTCACAAAGATGAGTGTTCCTGACTCTCCAGGCTGGCTCTGTATCCACTATATTACCATAAAATGTATGTGTATGTATGATATTTTATATATATATATATATATATGTATATGTATATGTATATGAATACATATGTAGATATGGCTCACTTCCTTGCAAATGCTGAATCCATACTTCCTTACTACTTCTTCACTATGTAACAAATCAATAAGTAATTATTAAGTATCTTTTAAATGCTAGATTTTGAGCTAAGCACCAGGGATATACAAAATGAAAAACCCTGCTCTCAAGAGCCTTACATTCTAATGGGGGAGCAAACTTGTGCATCTGTAAGCATATATAAAATGCACATGAAAGCATATGATACAAAGTAGATAACCTAACCCTTTGCACTTTCCTGAAATGTCACTTTTGATGGTTATAGCAAGTAATCATCAGATACCAAAATCTAGTTCTTTTTGTCCTTCTCTATAACCTTTCAACACAAAACATGTAGCTCAAGGAAGGAAAAAGTACTACTGTGTGCAGAGCAATGAGGAAGATGCAGAGTTATTAATGCAATACCATGTCTGTCCTCACAGATCTTACAGTTTAATAGTGGGTTAAGGCACAAATATAGTAAGGTATATGATTATATCACATGATATAAGTGCATTAATAACCATTTATTTGCATTATGTAAGTGCATTAGAAAATCATAGAACCATGAATGTGGTTATTGATCAGGATGGTCAGGGAAGGCTTCAATTATTAGCACACGGAGGGGAATGACATATTTGTTTTTATATCACCACTTGATAAACATTTGTTGAACTGAACTGAATTAAGAAAATGACCCCTGAGGTGGGTTTCAAATGACAACTTAGAATTCTTTGTGTAAATAGGGCAAGAAGGGTATTCTGGCATGACAAAGATAATGAGCAAATGCCAAGAAGAGGGAATTTCTATTGCACGTTTGGAGAATAAAAAGTTTGGTTGACTAGTTGCTTCGTAAGTTAGTTAACTTGTGAAGAAGGGAGAGATTAGAATTTGATAGGGTTGGAAAAGCACAGCAGAACCAGATTGTAGAGGGTCTTGAATCCTAGGAAAAGGAGTCTGAACTTTTTTTCAGTGAGAAACAGGGAACCACTGATCACTTTTGAATATGGCATTGTGACTAGATGTAAGCCAAAGAATTATTCTAGCAGCGATATCAAATTCAGAGGTAGGAAAGATGGAATAGAAAAGTCTGTCAAGAGGCTATTGCAATAATCCAGGAAGACAGTAACAAGGTTGGTGTTTGGATGCTGATGGTAGGAGCAGAAAGGTAGAGAAAAGCATGAGAGATATTGAGGAGCAATGATCTTGATAATCAATTGGTTTGGGGAGATAAGGGAAGAAAAAGGCATATTTGAATACTTGCACATGCCCTCATTCTTTCCCCTCTTGCTCGTTTTTTTTTTTAGCTTCACTGGTGCTTTATCTCCATCCCTGTCTCCTCTTTGTTTACTTACCAAAGATTTCATAGAGAGAGAGTAGGTAGCAGAGCCAAGATTTGAAACCAGATTCTCTGACTTCAGATTAAGTCAAAGGTTGCTAACCTCAACAACACCACTCCTATTGGTTGCCTCTGCTCCAAGTTCCTTCATTATATGATTTCCTTACTTTCCCCATCTTCCCCTGCCCCCATTTTGGAGAGTCTGGATTTTAAAAAATACCATTTTTTCTACCCACTCCCAACCTTATATCATCCAACTATGTCCAAAACAAAAGATAAAGTCTGAAAACCAATGGGAAAGCAATATGTTACTTAGAGATGGGCTAAGCAATTGTCTAATTGCTTGGTCACAAAACCCATGAGGCAGGGTCCTGGATTTGAAGAACATTTTTCTGGAACTTTTTGTTTTTGATAAGGCAATAGGGTTGAATGACCTGCCCCAGGTCACAGAGCTAGTAAGCATCAAGTGTCTGAGGCTTTAAGCCAGAGCTCTATCAATTGTGCCATCTAGCTGCCCCAAGAAATTTCTATCCTTACCTGTTGATTGTATGTTTCAACAAGAGGTTTATTTTGGATTCTCACTGGCACCATTTCTAATTAAGATCCCTACTATTTCAGATTTATATTATGAATTTATCTTTCCAAATACTATTTTGCTCATAACAATGTCCTGTTCAAAAGTTCTCACTGGCTGTCCATTCTTTCAAGTGCAAAGTCCAAAATTAATCTGAGACACAAGGCCCTCTCCAATGTGGCCCCAACTTTTTTTCTAACCTTATTCACCAAGACTTATTAATCCTTTTGTTCCTTCCAGATTGATCTACTGGTCTATGGTAGAAGCAAGAAAATTATTACATATTAATTAAGCTTTTAGCAGAAAGGTGTGAGAACCCATCAGCAATGTTAGCCACCAATGGGGAAAACAAGGCAAGAATAAGAAATTTCTCTCACTAGTTAATGTAATCTGGGTAGAAGTTCTTCCCTAAGCAACACATCTGAGAGTTACCTACTGGTTATCAGACTTGCTGTTTTGTTTTGGATACAATTGGAAGATGTGGTGGGGGTGGCAGTTTATAGATAATAATAATTTTTAAAATCTAAGCTCTCCAAGACTAGAAAAAGACAAGGAACTTGAAGCAGAGACAGCCAATTGGAGTGGTGCGGTAGAGGGTAACAATCATTAGTTTCCTCTCCAGTCAAAAAATCTGGTTCAAATCTTGACTTTTCTATCTATTCTTTGTGAAATCTCTGGTCATTCAATTTTTCAAGGTCACAACTTCTTCACATATAAAATGAAGGTAAATTGGGCTAGATTCTAAGGTCCTTTGAAGTATCAGTTTTAGGATTTCCTTTTGAAATGGATGGATGAATAATTTAGACCTATTAGCTAGAATCAAAAGTGGAGCTATGATTCTTTATTCTATGGACTGATTATGAACTCTGGCATTTAAAGCTCACATATCATTCTCTTCTGTTTTCTATTCACAATGTTTAATTGCTGTCCCTCAAATGGCATATTCCATCTCTTGCCCTTATACCTTTATACTATCCTTCATGCCTGAAATGTTCTGCCTCTTCATCTCATCTCAGAATCTCTGATTTTCTTTAAGAAAAAGCTCAAGATCCACTGTCTATAGGAGACCTTTCCTAATACCTCAGATGCCAGTGCTTTTCCTTCTAAGGTCACCTTCCATCTATTCTGTTAGTATCCTCTTTATATCTATTTATGTTCATATAGTCTCCTCCCTCCCATTAGATTGTAAACTTCTTGAGGCAGGGAATAATTTTACTCACACTTTACCCCCTCCTCCACCCCAAGAGCTTAGTATGATGACCCAGAGCAAATGCTCAATAAATACTTATTGAATCATTACTTGATTCAAAACATTGGTGGAACTAGTTGATTTGAGTCCCTTCTCCAATGATCACCAATTTATTAAATTTATTAAATACCAACTATATAAAGTACTTAAAATTGAGGATGTATAAAAAGGTAAAAAACAACCAAAAGCAAACAATTACAAATAACCATGCTTGCTATCTAAACCCAAGCAACTCTTGTTTACAGCTTCCCATAAATTTTCCAAAGGGGGAAATATTAAGCTCCTTCATTCCTTCTGTTTTTGTGTATGTTTCTGTCTTTTTTTTTTTTTTTTTTTTTGGTTTTTGCAAGGCAGTGGGGTTAAGTGCCTTGCTCAGGGTCATACAGCTAGTTAAATCCATTCTTCTTTCCTTCTTCCTTCCCCCTTCCTTCTGTTCTCCCATCCTTCTTTCCCTCCTTCCCTTCTTTCTTCCTTTCTTCTTTTCTTTTCCTTCCTTCCTTCCTTAATTCCTTCCTTCCTTCCTTCCTTCCTTCCTTCTTTCCGTCCTTCCTTTTTCTTCCTTCCCCTCTTCCCTCAACCTAGATCTCCTCACATTGTGTGAATAGCAATAGAGCATAGGTACATTATCCCATCAGTCATTCCATATCTATCAAAATGAGGCATGCAAGGTATTCCTGAGCCTATGACAGGATTGCAGGATTGTACCTCTGAGCTTCCCCAGAAGCACTGAACCCCCCTGGAACATTCCAAAGAAAAAGTATTTTAAATAGTAGGACTAAATCACTGTACACACTCAGTTTCATGTAATCTTCTTCCTCAGTCCTAAGAATTTTCTTCTCCCACTTCCCCTGGTGCTTGGTTTATAGCACTACTCACCCCAGGCAAGCTCTGGGCAGAGCTCTGACGTCAAAGAACAAAAACCAGTTTCAGTCTAGAATTTTAGAAGGTTAAAGCTGAGAACCAACTCTCATTTTACAGTTTTCTGAAGCCCAGAGTGATAAAGAGATTTTTCAAGGTTATTCAGAATGTTAAAATGATTAAAGTCAAGTGGTTTTTCATTAATGAATGCCTCGCTTGCAAATAAACTTTCTTTGTAAATGGATGGTGAGGGAGACTTTGGGTATATGTCTTCCCTTCTCTATACTTAAGAGAGCAACTGTTCACCATGTGCAAATGCAGAAAACTTGCTAGTCATTCACCCAGGTTGATGCCAAAGAGACAGGATGATATATAGGTAGAATTCTGAACTTGGTGTTAGAAAGACATGGGTTCAAATCTTCCTCAGACACTTAGTAGCTCTGGACTCAAAGCTAACATCTTATGGTTTCCTCTATAAAATAGAAATGATAATATTACCTAGTAATAATACCCTTTGTGAAACATAAAGAAGATCATACATGAAAAGTATTTTTATAAACTTTAAAGTATGATATAAAGCCTAATTAATATAATGGTTTATTACCTTAACTTATATAAATTAAAAATTAAGCAGCCCTTGGTTCCCATGATTCTTTGTCCAGTACCTATTCTATTGTCCCTTTACAAAAGAAAGTAGGAAAGTATGAGTTGTGCTCTTATCTCAAACTTATACTCAGAGTTCTCTTCCCCATAAAAATTATTTTATAAATGAAAATTAGCTTCACAGGATCCCAGATCTAGAGCAAGAAGTCCAACTAGTCCAACCTCTTCATTTATAGATGAAATTGAGGTCTAGAGACTGCCTTAAGATTATTTAAATAATAATAAGACCCAGGTTCAGACTGAAGGCCCCTGTATCCCTATTCAGTTATATCTCTATAGCTTCACTGTCTCTTTGAATTGAATTCAAATACTATATCTTTGTATTCTGTTCCAACTTTTGTGAACTAATATATCTTTTTTTAAAATATGACTTTGTAGAAAAATGTCCTCCAAATTTCAAACAACCAATTCAAGTCAATTCAACCTGCTGAATCCCTTAATTGAACTCAATAAACATTAAAATAGTCCTCTCAACAAAGCACAGAGATGAGCTTGATTCTCATATGGGTCTGCATTCAATCTGTTGGTATATATTGTTTTGGTTGAAGTATATGAAGAAAATCCATCCTCAAGTACAATTAGAAAAGGGAAGAGTACTATAATAGGCAAATAATTTTTTAGTATTGCTATGAAAATTATTTTGACCTTGTAGACCTGCTGTAGACCCCAATTTAAGAACTGCAGAAGTAGGTGATTTCTGAGGAAACTTCCATTTCTAGATCAATCACCTTATGATGTTATTCCCCCCCAAAAGGGAACTATTTAACATCAATAACAACAGCAATAGAATTTAATAGTACTTTAAGGTTTGTAAAGTACTTTGCACATATTATTTGAACATCATTACAACCATGTAAGACAGACTATATTACCATCCCCACTTCAGAGTTGAGGAAACTGAGGAACAAGGTTTAATGGCTTGTTCAGCATTACATAGCTATTTGTGATAGGATTTAAACTTAGGTTTTCTTATCTCCATGTCTTACACTTTAAACTAGGATACCAGATAACTGCTTCTAGTTAAATGATATCCATAAAATAAATTAATATTTCTAAAGTACTTAGCATAGTGTTTGAAACATACTAGGAGCTATATAAAAGGTTATTCTCTTGTCCTTTCCTCATATTTTTATAGTATTTTAAAGTCTTGTAAAACGTTTTCCTTACACTATCTTATTTTTTCTATTTTAAAAATTTTATTTATTTTTCCAATTATATGCAGAGATAATTTTCAACATTTATTTTTTGTTTTTGTAAAGCATTGGGATTTTGAATTGCCCAAGGTCACATAGTTAGGTAATTATGAACTGTCTGAGGCTGAATTTGAGCTCAGATCCTCCTGACTCCAGGGCCAATGATCTATTCACTGTGCCACCTAACTGTTCCAACATTCATTTTTGTAAAATTTTCTCCCTCCCCAATCTCCTCTCTCCCCTCAAATAGATTATACATGTACAATCAGAAGAATCAGAACAAAAAGGGAAAAGACAAGAGAAGGGAAAAAGCAGAAAAAACATTTAATAAGGTGAAGCTAGTGTCTGCATTCAGATTTTATAGTTCTTCCTTTGGATGTGAATGGCATTTTCTATCTCAGGTCTTTTAGAATTGTCTTTGCTTGTATTGCTGAGAAGATCTAAGTCTGTTACAGTTGATCATTGTACAATGTTGCTGTTAAGTACACTATCTCATTTGATCCTTAAAATACCTAATGTGAGGTGGGTGCTACAGATATTGTTATCCCCCTTTTACAGATAGAGAAACTGAGACTTAGAGTGATTCAGTGATTACCCTGCAGTTGCATAGCTAGTAAATACCAGAGGTTAAAGTCTTCCTTAAATATCATTTAAAAAAAGACAGGTCCAGTACTCGTTTTCTACAGTTTTCAGTAGTATTGGTCTATTCATGACCCTATTTGAGATTTTATTGGCAGAGATTCTAGAGTGGTTTGCTATTTCCTTCTCCAGCTCATTTTACAAATGAAGAAACTGGGGCAAATAGGGTTAAGTGACTTACCAAGGGTCACACAGCTAGTAAGTACATGAGACCAGATTTGAACTCAAGATGAGTCTTCTTCACTCCAAGACTGGTGCTTTATCCATTGCATCATTCTCGTTATTACTATCAGTAATGCTTCTCATTCACTTCAAGTTGTTAACTAAGGGGATTGGGCTTCAGAGATCCTTTCAACTGCTTCCTCATGTTTCTACTACTGTAACAAATTAAGATTCCATTTCCCAAATGAATCAGAGACCAGTGTTTACAAAGCATTCTGAGCTCTTTGGTTTGAAGACATGGCATCAATGCAAAGTAATAATGATAACAATACTAGCACCAGTGAATTTCAAAGTGGGTTCCTGACATCATTTCATTAATCCTTACAAATCCCATGGGAAGTGGTATTATTAGAGAGCAATCTTGCTGTAGTGCTCTAATATGGTCAAGTTAGAGAACATTATCTCAGACAAGATAATCACAGACTTCTCAGGACACAAGGGAAAAAGGCTGAATGGGGTGAGGGAGCAGGAGTCAGAAACAAATAAGAAATTTCATCTCAGGTGACTTTGAAATAGAAGCAACAAATGAATCTTTGGCTGCCATCCTGGGACTCACCCATGGAAGGAGGTGAGATTTATAAGCAAACTTTCCAGAACACATGCATCATTCATGGTTTCTAATTTTTCATGCATAAATGTTTGAATTGATATTTAAGATGCAGGAAATCCATGGGGAAGGAAATAGAGTGTTTTCTTACAGGGAGGGGAAGAAAGGAAACCATCCCAGAAAGATTATTATTATTTTTTTTTTGCCCAGAAGGAAAAAAAGAAAAAAATCATTCATTATTTGTTCTAAGGTCAAAAAGGACAAGAGACAGATTTAGGGAAACAACCATTTTGCAGAAGGCCACGATTCTCCAATACTAACTTATAAGAGGGTGGGAAGGACCCAATTTCCTTCATTACTGCTGATGAAATATTTCCATGATGAAGACATATTACTACCCTAAGCTTCTAATCTCCTATTTCCTCTGAAAGACTTTGAAACAAAAGCTGTCCCTGGGATAGGGAGCAAGAATCCCATTGTAGATAATAGAAGACTATGGCTGATACTTAGACTTTCACTTAGACTATCACATAATCTATATGGATATTTCTGACCCTAAGCTTCCTTTCTCACCTACCATCTTGTCTAAAAATATATCTCTAGAGATACAGCCTGATACATGCTTAATAAACATATTAAATTGATTTAAGGACCTTCCATTACCAAGTAGATAGAATCAGAATGTCATAGAGTCTGATCCTCTCATCTTATAAATAAAACTACCAAGAGCCTAGTGTGACTAACTCAATGATATTCAGTAATTAGTGGCAGAGATTGGACAAGAACCCTATTTTTCTGCCTCTCATACCAAGGTTTTCTTCTATCATATCAAATATTTTTGGAAAAAAATAATTCCAGAAAGGAGAGTTATCTCTTAGTCTATATTTTACACATTTATTGATTCCTGAACTTTCCCTTTCAATAACCACTTTAAGCCTCATGATAGATTCTCTTGCAGTCTTTTGAAAGAGATAATACAAATGTCCTCATTTTAAAAGTGAGGAGTTAAGGCATATACCTTATATAAAGTAGCAGGACCAGGACTTCAAAAACCAGGTTTCTCTGCTCTCAGTCCAATGCGTTATCCACTAAAGTGCAGTTTAGAAAAATCGCACCCATGGGGCAGCTAGGTGGCGCAGTGGATAAGCCCCAGCTCTGGAGTCAGGAGTACCTAGGTTTAAATCTGGTCTCAGACACTTAATAATTAGTTAGCTGTGTGGCCTTGGGCAAGTCACTTAACCCCATTTGCCTTGCAAAAAAACCTAAAAAACAATCCCACCCTACAGAATATGAGAGTGGAAGATAAGTCTAGAATTAAACTTCTGACTCCAACCTCTTCCCTTCTCTCATTTCCCCTGGTCAAATAGCACCTTAGAGTAAAATGGATTAATAGATCAAAAATGCAACATCATACAGGGAAGAAAAGATATCCTGATCATCCTCAGGTATCTCCCCATGCATTTTGTATTTATTTTTTTTATATTTTTCTGTGTATAAATTGTCTACCCTATAGAATGTAAGCTCCATAAAAGCAGTGACTGTTTCATTTCTATCGTTATGTTTCTAGGGTCTAGTGCAGCACCTGGTCCATAATCACACAATCACTGCTTGCCTGATGCCAATATTGGGAAATAAGATGTTCATCACAGTGAGGCATGTCTAGAGTCTTGGAGACCTGGGGATCCAGGAGAAATAGGGAGTAATGGGATGATGGTCAGGAAGGAGCCAAGGGGAGAGATAAGAGGCATGGAAAGAGATTTAATAGTTCAAGCATGCTGCAGACTGTTGTTGGTCTTGCTTTAGTTGGGGCACCCTCATTTGATTTAGGCATTTTTCTTAAATTAGACATAAAATTCTGAGATTTCATTGACATATGACTCGCTCATAATGAAATTCCCTCTATTTATCTAGATTTTCATCTGCTCTTCAATTTTTCCTGGTGAGTTGCCTGGAGCTCTAGGAGGTTAAGTGACTTATCCAAGGACATATCCAGTGTGTGAGGAAGGACTACAACTTAGGTCTTTTTGACTCAAAGGTCATCTCTTTATCAATTATTATTCCTTGCTGTCACTTTTGTATAGCAGAACAGCACTTAAGAAGTTGAGACAACATTGCATATAGCATATTTATTTCAATATATTTGAAAAAAGGGGGGATTGTATATGTGCTTACTTGTAAGGGGAAACTAGGTGGCATGGTGGATAGCGTGCTGGGCCCAAGAGGCAGGAATACTCATCTTACTAAATTCAAATCTGACCTCAGACCCTAGGTGTGTGACCCCAGGTAAGTCATTTAACCCTGTTTGCCCCAGTTTTTCACCTGTAAAATGACTGGAGAAGGAAATGGCTAACCACTTCAGTCTGTTTCCCAAGAAAGCCCCCAAATGGGGTCATAAGAGTCAGACACAACAAAGCTCACCTGTAATGGTTCTTCAGAGCTGCCTTTAGAGGAAAGATGAAGAGACAAAGAAAGTTCCAAGAAGGCAAGGCTGCATTTATGTCATTTTTATTATGTCCCTATCCATGAGTATTGGGTTTTGAATGGTGATGATATAAGCCATGATGGGAGACGGGGGCGGGGGGTGACTTGCACTGAAGTGGAGATGAGGAAGGAGGGAGTGCCTGAAGGAGTGAGCAATGACTGAAAATAGGCTTTGGGATAATTGTGATGACACATCCCTTCATTCATTTGTTAAGTACCACTATGTGCCAATCAGTATGATGGGAAGATTGGGTGAAATGAAAACCAAATGAAAACCAAATGAATTAAATCACTTAACCTTCTATTAGAGATGGTGATTTCTTTTGCCTAATATATGAGATTAATTTTACCCATATTTGCTTCCAATTCCAAGGCCATGACACCATGCATAAGAAAAAAAATTCATTTACTTCATTCATTCATTCATTTGAGGTGGCATGGCATGGCACTGTGGGAAAAGTGCTGAATTTAGAATCTCAGTTCTAGCATTTACTTCTTGTGCAATCTTAAGTAAATTACTTTTTTCTTTGGGTCTTAGTTTCCTTATCTGGAAAAATGAGACACTTGAGTTACATGATATTTGAAGTTTTTTTAATTACCCTAGAAGTATGATTCTATGACTATATATATTCATGTAATCATGCAATGATGGTTCAATCTGTGACCACATGAAATATAAAAAAGGAAAGTAAATAATCTCCCTACCCCTCTAGGAATTTACAAAATTACATGTATGTTAAACGGTGAAAGAACAATGATAAACAATATGATCAAGGGCTACTTCACACTTATCAGATTAGAAAAGATGAATAAAAATGGGAAAATAATGAATGTTGGAGGAACTGCAGGAAAACAAGAAAAATAATGCATTGTTGATGAAACATAAATTAGTCCATTCATTCTAGAAAACAATTTGAAATGATGTCCTCAGTGTCACTAAATTGTAAACTCCTTTAATGCTGCAACAGCTCTAATACATCAAAAAGATTCAAGAAAGAGGAAAAGCATCCATATGTAGAATTTACATACACATCTATGTGCATAAGCATGTATATAGGGATATTTCTACATATATCTGCATATATAATATGTACAAATGTGCAGATATTTGTAGCTACTCTTTTTTATAGTGGTGAAGAACTGGAAATTGAGATTACTCATCAACTGATGAAGGAATAAACAAATACTTTTATATGAATGAATGGTATATGATTGTACTGTAAGAAATGATGAAAGCATAGGTTCAGAGAAACTTAGAAAGACTTGCAAGAACCAATGCAAAATGAAGAGAGCAGAAACAGAATAATGTACACAATAACAAAATCATTGCAAAGGCAAACTTTGAAGTAGGGTGACTGTAGTAAATAAGCATGATTCCAAAGGACATCTGTGATCTATGTTATGCATTTTTGACAGAGGTGATGGATTTGGGATTAAGAACAAGACTTACATTTTTGCACATGAATAATATGCGAACTTGTTTTGCTTGAGTATGTACATTTTGTTACAGCTTTTTCCTTTTTAATGAAGAGGGGAAGAGAAAACTATTTCTTAATTGAAAAATGAAGAAAAGAAAAAAAAGAAATGAATTAAATATAATAGATAGTTCAAGCTATTTGAACTCAAGGGAAGGAGAGATCATGTGTCCTAGACCATCAGGGTAGGTCCCAAGAGGAGCCCAGGTCTTAGCTGGCTGTGAAAAATATGGATAGAATTTGGTTGCAGGGTAGAGGGAGAATACATATTTCAAAAGGCAAAATATTCTGGTATTACAATTGCTAGAACTTATTCAATTTTATATTGGCCATAAACAGGCCCTATAGCAAGAAACAGACTTTAAACTGCTTTACTCAGCAGGGTATGCAGGTGTGAGGTAGGATAGCATTGGAACCCCCCCCCCACCAAATTAGAACTTCATGTTTCCTACTTAGCCAAGAGGCTCAACTTGTCAAGCATCCAGGCAAGCCAGATGCTCCTCCCAATCACCTGTGCAGTGCCTATAGTGTTCTGACAGAAGAGAAGGTACCTGTGCCTGATAATCACTAGTATTGTCCTCCTAATAATGCTTAATACCTCTGAAGTCAACCTTAGCTGATAAGTATTCACTGGTCATAGGATCTTTAGAAGGCCAAAATGGACTTTATGAAAGCTTCCAGATTGTGTGTATATGTCTCATGTTTTCTCTCCTACCAATCCTGTTCCTCTCATTTTTCATACCTGTCTCACTTGTACACCCTATCCAATAAGAAGAACAGAAATCTTCAGATCCTGGGCAATTAGAGGGTGGGAAGATCTGCACAGGGTCTTCCTGGGTTTTCTATTTACTTTGCTTTTCCAGTGTTATTAACTAACCTAGTTATATGACCCAAGGAATCCCTGGCCCTGGCCATTTACCCCTCTGCTGCACCCTTAGAAGTTTTGTATATGTCTACCTCCCTGAAGCTGTTTTGTGTTGTCTCTTCCTCAATAAAATAGTATCTCCTTGAGAACAATATTTCACTTTTTCTCAAAGTATCTCTAACATTTAGAGTGTTTGGCACATAGCACTTAATAACTATTCTTTTAGTCATTCATTCATTCAATGAAGATAAAGCCAGTATCCTCTTTGGGGGTCCTTATAAGGATTCATTCCATAGTCTGTAAAACCCTATCACATCCACACCCTCCTACCCCTCTCCCCATCATTGTTATATATCATTATATGACATATCCATTCCCTGATTTGGCAAGTAAGGGTAATTGCTGTATTATGTTGTGTGAGCTCTGTGCATCAGTGGGGGAAATTTAGGAGCACTCAATCAAGTTAGCCCAACCCTTATTTTGTTACACAGCATCTTCCCAATTCTTTAGACTCTAATGGGAGTGGGAGAAAGAAATGAGAAACTATGAGTCACCCCTCATTTGTGACAAGAGACAAAGGTGTCCCAGGACCTTAGCAAGAGGGGTGGAGGTGGAATAATGAATACTTCAGTATCAAAGAATCAAATATGAATTGAACTGTAATCTTGACTGCAGAACTCACAGGCTGCATAATAAGTGTTAAGAGATTCATCTTTCTGTCAAACCCCATGAAGTAATTTATTCATTACCATTTAAGGAAGAAGGGAACCTGTGGCTTTTTTTTAAAGAAAAGTTTGCTGAATTCCCAAGAGTGAATTTGGAGAGTGGTAAGGTGAGAAGGCTACATCAGAAAGGACAGATATTCAAAGGAAGTGCTGAGAAAGGAAAAGAATGAGAAAGCAATATATTAGAGCAGCAAGTCCTGAATGAGTTGAAGAAATAGTACTGCTTTTTCACTATGAAATCAAGAAGGATCAGATAAGGAATTCTTCAGAGGAAGAATCAGCAGAGTCATTCTGCTTGAACTTGCCTTGAGGATTACTTGTATTCTAAAAAAATAGCTATGTGTAAAGCTAATATGTGTATATTAAATTGCATTTTCCCATTGACTTCCATCATAATTTTAGAGACTAGTTCCCATGTGACTCTGAGACAAAAAAATCTCCCCACTTAGGCATCTGAATATTCATTTAAGTGCTGTGTTTGTTGATGCACTATCTATGGGCATTTAACTCCCTCATATATCTAATCCAAGAGAAGTTAGTGAGATAGACATGATTAATGAGATCTTAGCATGCTCATGAAGCACCACATTTTGCACATGATGGTATACAATTCCTCTCATTCCCCTTCCATTGAGAGTCCTCATGCCTCCACAGAAATGAAATGCTTAAGTAACCATGCTGTTATTCAGAAAGATTTACTAGAAGGTAATTCTAAAATGGTGACAATGTATCCATGTAGGTCTGATAGAATCTTGAATTGTCATTGATTCAATAAGCATTTATTAAGCACCACTGGCTTTATGTACCATTCAGTTACTGTGAAGAAAAAGACAAAAATTAAAGTCCCTACTTTCAAGGAGTTTATGTTCTACTGGTAACAGGAAGGTGTCAGTGACCACAAGTTAGTGTTACTAGTGTAAAACAGGCTCTGTGGAATGCTTTGCCAAGGCATGCTAGCAGTCCTGAGAGAATGGTCTTTACTTCTATTCTCAAGACTTTAGGAATAACCACAAGAAATTAAAGTGTTTCCTCTAATAAGATTGCTTTTTATCCCTCCAATATCAGTAGATCAGTTAGCATCTCTTCATTTTTGAAATAACCAATTAACATCACTTAGCTTATGCAATGGTTTAATTACTGGGAAGGTATAGCAAAGACCAAAAGTAAAACTTTGAAACTAGAAACACACTCTTTCCCTTTCTTCCTGGAGAGAATGGGCTCAAACATAGAAGTGGTTCCAAAAAAAGATCATTCCATTACATAGATTTTTTATTTTAAATCTAATACTTCAAATGTTTTCCTCATTTGGACTTTCTTCAAAGGTCCTCTCCTCCATAAGATGAAAGCAAATTTCTGCCTTCTTCAATTTCCTATAATAGTTCCATCTTCCTCTAAGGTATCTGGTGTGTAGTAGTACTGGGTTTCTATAACAAATTAAAGGAGGAAAGTTACCTCCCGCGACATTGGACTATTGGGGAACTACAAATCCTTATCGAGCCAAATATATTTTATAGTTTTAAAATGCTATATATTACATTCTTTTTATTATATTATACTATTATACATTGTATCATACTTACAAATGAACATTTTTGCTCCTAACAAAATGTAAGATCTTTATCTTATTCAAATTTGCCTTCTCTCTGTAACTATAATAAATCTAAGGACATAGTAGGTACACAATATATGTTTAGTCCTTCAATAGAATCTAAGTATACAGAGGTACTGTTTTCATTGTGCCCTTGTAACTTCAGTGCCTAATAAAGGATAGGGCTCCCAATAGGTGTTTAAAAACTGTTTATTGGTCTTTTTTTTTTGCTAAAGAACAATATATTTTATCTTTTTATTTAATTAATTAATTAATTTTTAGGCAAATGATTTTTTTATACATTACTAAAATGTTCTCATTTAAGAGTAAACATAATACCCCCTCCCCACCCAAAATAGACCCTCAAGAGAAATAAAGTAAAGGAAAGAGAAAAAAATGTACTTCAGTCTGTGTTCCAATACCACCAGCTCTGTCTAGGGTAGATCATGTTCTTTATGATAAGTCCATCACAAAAGCTACTTCCATATTTTTCCACCCTTGCCGTTGCTGATTGCAACTCCCTCCATCCTTTTCTGCCCCACTACCATATACTATATTTTCTCTCTCCTTTCACTCTGACCCTTTTCTAAAATGTGCTGTAGGGTAGCTGAGTGGTGCAGCAGACTGATTACCAGCCCTGGGGCCAAGAGGCTCTGAATCCACATACCACCCCTAAAGCCCAGCAACCACCAGGCCCCATGGTCCTGGACAAGCCACCCAATCCCAACCCCTTGCAAGAAGAAAGAAAGAAAATGTGTTATATCTGACTACTCTCCCCCATGGTCCACCCTCTCCTCCATCACCCACATCCCCCCTTCACCCTATCTCCCTTTGCTACTTTTTACTCTAGATGTCTATATCCCATTGAGTGTATATGCTATTTCTTCTCTAAGCCACCTCTGATGAGAGCGAAGGTTCACTCATTCCTCCTTGCCTTCTCCTCTTCCAAATCATTGCAATAGCTCATTTCAGTAAAAAATCTTACTATACGAAATGTCTTAGCCTATTCTACCTCTCCTTTCTCTTACTCCCAGTACATTTCCCTTTTAGCCATATCTTCAAATTCAGTTCTCTCCCATGCTTCATCTATATAAGCTCTTTCTACTTGCTCTATTAAATGAGAAGGTTTCTATGAATATTATCAGTATCATTTTTCCATGCAGGAATACATGCAGTTCATCATTATTAAATTCCATTTTACCCTTCTCCTCTGCTCTCTATGCTTCACCTGAGTCCTTTATTTAAGGTCAAACTTTATGTTCAGCTCTAGTCCTTTCAACAGGAACAATTGAAATTTCCCTGGTTCATCAAAAGTCCATCTTTTCCCCTGGAAGAGGATGTTCAGTTTTGCTGGGTAGTTGATTCTCAGTTGCATTCCAAGCTCTTTTGCTTTCTGGAATATTATATTCCAAGCCCTAGAGCCCTTAATGTAGTTGCTGCTAAGTCCTGTGTAATCCGGAATGCTGCTCCATGATATTTGAATTGTGTCCTGCTGGCTGGTTGTAATATTTTCTCTTTGACATGGGAGTTCTGGAACTTGGCTATAATATTCCTGGGGGTTGCTTTTTTTGGGGGATCTCTTTCTGGGGGAGATTGGTGAATTCTCTCAATTTCTATTTTGCCCTCTGCTTCTAGGATATCTGGGCAATTTTCCTGTAGGAATTCTTTAAAAATGAGGTCAAGGCTCTTTTCCTGATCATGACTTTCAGATATCCCAATAATTTTTAAATTATCTTTCCTGTATTTGTTTTCCAGATCAGTTGGTTTTTTCAATGAGATATTTCACATTTTCTTCTCATTTTTCATTCTTTTGGTGTTGAAGTTTTGTGTCTTGACTTCTCATAAAGTCATCAGCTTCTTTTAGCTCCTTTATACATCTGAAGGGTATCTTTTCCTCAGAGAGCTTTCTTATTTCCTTTTCTATCTGACCAATTCTGCTTTTTAAAGTATTCTTCTCCTCAATAACTTTTTGAACTGTTTTATCCATTTGATCTAACCTGGTTTTTAACATGTTATTTTCTTCAGCATTTTTTTTGGATCTCCTTGACTAAGCTGCTGACTTCTTTTTCATATTTTTCCTGCATCTCTCTCATTTCTTTCCCCAATTTTTCTTCTATCTCACTTGTTTTTTCAAAACCTTTTTTGAGCCCTATTATCACCTGAGTCCAATTTCTGTTTTTCTTGGAGTCTTTAGATGCAGGAGATTGTACTTCCTCATCTTCAGATTGAGAATTTTGATCCTTCTTGGGATCATAGATAATGTATTTCTCAATGGTGTTCCTCTTTTTTCTCTGTTCACTCATTTCACCAGCCTGTGCCTGGTTTTGGGGTCCTTCCTGAGCTTTTGAGTATTATTTGGGACACCCCCCACAAAGATCTCAGTGTGTGAATCTTTGACTTCCCTCCTGGTCTGTGAATGACCACAAGTGCCCCCTCTGCCATAGGGCTGAGGTGGGGGCGCTGTTCTATGGGGAGACTAGACTGTGATCAGGATCTGAATGTGGTCAGAGCCCCAGAGTCCAGTTCCAGGTACAGAGGACAGGCATTGGAAGTCTCTCTCCACTAACCTACCTTTGGTGGGCATTCCAGGCTCAGTTGCCCAGGGGCTCCTGCTTGCTGTTTCCTGGATCTGGGCTGCCATGGCCACTGCTGTTGAGCTGACGGAGCTGACTGCTGCAACCGCCCTGTGGATCTGGGTTTCTCTGGTCCTCCAATTTGTTTCCAGTGCTTCCCCAGGTATAGGTCAAGAAATTGCCCCCACTGACATGAGCTTTGGCTCCCAGGCACCCTGGGGCTGCCTCCCAGAGGCTGAAGTTCCTTCATTCTGGCGGGCAGCCCCTCTAACCCTGTGGAGTAGAGTCTTTCCACTATTTTCCAGGTTACCTTGGTCTGGAGAATTGCCTCACTGGATCTTTCTGTGGGTTCTGTCTTTTGAAAATTTAGTCATTATTTTAAGATTTTTGAAATATTATGGAGATAACACCTAGGAGAAGCTCTTCTCCTGTCACCATCTTGGCTCCACCCTCCTATTGATCTATTATGCTTCTTAAATTGATTTGAAGCTGAGTTTTCAATGAATGGCAGTTGGCTATTATTATTATTATTACTAATAACTCAAATTGGTAGTGTACTTTAAGGTTTACAAAGAGTTTCTTCTCAACACATATGTAAAGGAGATGGTATCAGCATTATTAACCCCATTTGATCAGTGAACAAATAGACTCAGAACTGTTAAATTACTTGCCTAACATCACATATTAGTAAGTATTTGAGGTGGTTCTTGGACTCTGAGATTCTATGAAAATAAGATTTTCTGAAAAATTTCAATATGAGCTGATACAGCTTAGTGATTCCCTTCTAGAATTTAGGTAGAGAGTTGCTCTATCACTGGAGAAGAGTCATGTCTTAGAGTCCAAAAAGTCAGCACTGTTCAGCAGGTTTAGGGGTCAGGTAATCATCACAATGACTTCACTGGAGAGCATCTTTTGCTAAACTTCTCCTTTTTCCATGTTAAATGAGCATTTACTGCTATATGATGCTTTAGTAGCTGCTATGCTACTCATTTTAACTCCCTTCTTTGGCTATCAGCTACCATTGCATTAAGAAAGGAACTTTTGGAACTGATAAGACATATTTGGAAGAAGATAAGAAACTCAGTGTACATTATATTACAGGTTAAGAGATATTTCAAAAAGCCATAAGAAATACGAGGATCATAGAAAGAAAAGTTGAAAGGGGCGTTTAGAGATAATCTAGTCTAATTTGTTGTTCAGTCATGTCCAAGTCTTCAAGACCTCATTTGGTGTCTTCATGGCAAAGATACTAGAGAGGTTTGCCATTTCCTTCTCCAGTTCATTTTACAGAGGAAGGAACTATAGAGTACAGTGTTAAATGTCTTTCTCAGGGTCATGTAGTTGGTAAGTGTCTGAGGTTGGATTTGAACTCAGGTCTCTTGATTCCAGGCTTGGTGTTCTATCCACTTTATCATCTAACTGCCTCCAATCTAGTTCAAACTTATCCCTTTGATAACAGGGGAAAGAGGCACTTGCCCTCGATGATATTAGAATTAAGTAATATAGCCAAGATTCAATACTAAGCCCTATGATCATAGATCTAGGGTTGACTTCCAAGGCCATCTAAATCCAAGCAAATCATTTTATGTGTGAAGAAACTGAGGTCCAGAAAAGATCATACAGACCATAGAGAACAAAACAGGTATTTGAATCCAGGTCTTCTAACTTCACAATAGTTCTTTTATCATGGCACCTGTCACCCTAAATCCATTGATCTCTACATTTTAACATGTTGTCACACACCTTGGAATATTATTGGGCAGGGATATTATGTGATTCATAAGAGATAATGAATGTAAAACACTTGGTAAACAAAGTACTACATAAATATCAGTTATTAATGTTTTTATTATTATTAACATCAAATAATCACCCACCTCCAGTCTAGTAATGTCTTCGTTTCCAAATCTAATGAACACTTATTAAATCTAGATAATCAACAAAACAATAAAGTAAAATATGATACATAGCAATTTCTGACCTGTAAATTCTCACTAAAAATTTTAACATCTGTTCTTGAAAACTGGTTAGAGCTAGCTCTAGCACGCTCATGCTATTAGACCATAATTGGTCTGGCCATGATATCTCCACAACACAACATAGTCATGAGATTGAGCTATAATGTCCCACTTAGTTTGGCTGCCTTCTTATTAAAATTTAACAAGTCATGATGCAAACAATAATGGATTGATTTGAAGTCAGTTCCTCACCTATGGAAGGAAGAAGTTGGATAAGATAATTTCAGAAATCATTCCAGGGATGATATATTATTAGCATTTATTAAGCACCTATTATATGCAGATCTAGATGCTAAATACTGTGATAAAAGCTGAGCCTGCCACAAGGGTGAGATAAACATTAATAACTATAATATAAAATAAACATGATACATATACAAGAGAGAAAAAATTATGTGAAATATGAGGAAGAAGAGATTACTCGAGATCTTTATGATGGGCAGTAATCTAAGCACAGCAGGGCTTAAAATGGGTAGCATCTCAAAGGACCTAAGATTGCATATCTTTTAAAGTATTAGTCATTTGATTTTACATCTGGGTTTTGGAGGACATGAGGAAGAAGGACTGACCCTAGAGAGTAGAAAATCACAGAATCAGGAAATGAACCTGAAAATCAAAAGCATTTTAGAAGAAAAAGAAGGGCATAATTGAAGATTCAGTAACTTTTAGTTTATCCTTAAAATTTGTTAGGTCAAAAGAAGCACTAGGATGACTCAATCATTACATGAACACTGACTTGAAGGAGTACCCTGGGAGAACAGTTTATTAGATGCTGGATAGAAATGAAGACTTAGACCCAGAAACCTGATCAACCAACCTGGCACCAATGAATTGTAGAGGGTGAATCATTCCTATAGAATGAAATTGCCCCTGGGAAAGTCAGAGCCCTGAACCAGACACGGATAATGAGGCAAATTCATTCCCAGAACCTTTATTGTTCAATTATAATGAGGCCATTCTTCTTGGTAATAATACCAATGTGTTTGAATAACAAAATTGTTTTAATCATCATTTCTTCCTCTATCCTTAGGGCTCCCTCCTCCCCCTTTTTCTTTCTTTCTTATCCTCATGGTGAAACTTCAAAAATTATTAGTATTTACCATTCTTCCATAGACTGATGCATTTGGTTTTAAAAAAGATAAAAGACATTTAGAGATGAATTCTCTACTGTCTCTAAGGGAATGTCCCCAAAGACAACAAAATAAATACTGTTTCAATATTTATTATATCAGGATCATTATTTGCATATTGATAGCATTTTTCTTCACAGAACTCAATCTTCTTTTAAATCCACTCTTTTAAATCTAATTCTGTGTGACTCACAGAATTACAGTCAGCTAGTTAGAAGGGACTTCACTGGTCTAATCCAATGCAAAGTTTCCCAAAATCTCTATGATGACATATCCAGCTAGTGCTTGTCCAGTCTTTGTTTAAAGACCTCCAAAGGAAGGAAATATACTGGAGGGAATTCATTCAACTTTAGGACATATCTAATAGCTAGACAGTTTTTCTTGACATCTCCTCTACATTTGCCTCTCAGAAATTCCCACCCATTACTCCAACATGTGCCCTCTGGGGATAAACAACAAATCTAATCACTTCTGTATGTAAAGGTCCTTCACATACTTGAAGACAACTACCTTGTCTCCTTGAGTTTTCTCTAAACTAAACATGTCCAATTCCTTCAACTAATTATCACATGATAAAGACTCAAGGCTTTTCCCCCATGCCAGATGTCTTTTCTTAGATCCTCTCCAATTTAATATTTTTCTTTTTTAAACTATGGCAGCCAAAACTGAGTGCAATATGTCATCTGAAAAGGACAGAGTACAATGGATCTTTTATCTCTATAGTCATTCAAAGGTCACTTCTTCCATAAAACATCACTCTTAGTTAATAATGACTTTCTCATCTAGATATCATAAAGCACTTTATTTGACCCATTTCTCTACTACTCTTATCATATAATCTTATATGAGTTATTATACTTAAATGTTGATGTTTGGTCATTTCAGTCATGTCTGATTCCTCATGACCCCATTTGGGATTTTCTTGGAAAAGATACTGAAATAGTTTTCCATTTCCTTTTCCAGTTCATTTTACATATGAGGAAATTGAGGCAAACTGGGTTAAGTGACTTGCGTAGAGTCACAAAGATAGTGTCCTAGGCTAGATTTGAACTCAGGAAGTTAAGTCTTCCTAACTCCAGGCCTGGTACTCTCTCCACTATGTCACTTAGCTGCCTTATAGCTATAGATGAATATATTTTATTTGTATCATCTACCTACTCTACTGTAAATTTCCTGAAATCAGGTAGCATCTTTTATCTAAATTCCTATTTACTCTAGGTCCTTGTACAGTGTTCTGTCCATTGTAAGTACTCAAAAGATGTTTGTTGAATTAAGTTAAATTTAATTATAGTTCTATGAATTTTGAGAGAAAGATCAACAGAAGGATTATGTACTAGAGAGAACCTCATAGATCATCTAGTCCAATTTCTTCATTTTATATATGAGGGAAAAAAGGTCCATGTTTGTTTAACATTTGACAGATGAGGCAGTTATAGACTGGATGAGTTAAATAGTTAAATAGTTTTCCCTAAGGTCAAGGTAAGTTGAATGGTCAAAATTCAAACTCAGATTCTTTGACTTGAATCTTAAGTCTTTATTCAAGGCACTTTAATGAATTGGGAGATATATTTGATAGGCCATCCAAACTTCCTCAAGTGACCTGTAGATAGTCAGTGACAGCCCAGAATCCTCTACAGCTAGGGCATCTATTAGCAAGGACACAGTGCCTCTCTTGCGGCATTAAATAAGGCTCCCTCAAAAATCAGCCTGCTCAGCAAAGGTAAATCAAAACCTCAATTGTGCTGGCTCATGCATTAGTTCAGAGACAAATGAAGAGCAAAGCACTCAAGTCTTGCATATTTCTTAAAAATATAAATAGAAGACAATCAGAGGCTGACTTCAAGTCCAGGTTTGCATAAATTCACTCTGAGGGGCATCTTAAATTTTCCTTTTACGTAATTGCTCTTTCAATTTTTTTGACTGACCCTTTCTCATGCTCCCTTAGCCCCATCCCTCATTATGGGCTTCTCTAAAGATTTAGTCTTGAACTTTCCCTTTCCAGAGGACTTGTCCTCTTTGGCATTCCCAATTTCCTGTCTAGAATTCTATCTGTTATATTATTATATATTATGTACTATTATTATATCTATACTATACAATTACTACTGATGCTACCATTTGATGTAGTGATGATATTGACTCTATGGTCAGAGGACCTAAGTTCAAATCCTGGCTCTTCTGCCTCTTACTAATTTGACCTTGGGCATTTCTTAATCTCTGGGAATTAAACACCTAATCTATAAAAATGAGAAATTGAAACTAGCTCTTAGCAAATGTTCCCTCTTACTCAAAATCTGTGATCTTATGTAAATAAATGGAAATTTGTTTCATTCACCCTGTACTTTATTTATCCCAGATCACTTCCTGTCTTTAGAGTATGTCAATTTGGATGTCCTATTACCTCCTTAAAGCTAATATGATGAACACCTAGCTAATTGTCTCTAAAGTCTACCACTTTACTGGGAAGTATTTTTTGGTTTCTTTTCTAAAAAAAAAATTTAACTTATTGCTTGGTTTGAAGAACTCCTTGGTGAAAATAGAACTCTCCCTCAGTGTGGATCAGCAATTCATTTAGAAGTTTTAACCTTGGAAAGTTTCCAGCAGCAATGAGAAGTTAAGTGACTTGTTCAGGTTCAAACCACCAGTATGTGTCATAGACTAGACCTAAATCCAGAGATCGCCCTAATTCCCAAACCAGGCTTCTATTTCCCTATATTACACTGTGTATACACCTAATGTTGTTATAAGAGGAACTATATAGCACTTTACAAAGCCTACAACAGCTTTTCTCATTTGAGGCATACAAGCCTGTGAAAGATTGTTACAGCTATGATTCTCTCTATTTAACAAGTGAGTGAGGGGAGCTAAATGGCCTGCCAATGGTCACACAGCTAGTACAAAAGTGTAAGAGGAAGGATCTGAAGGTAGTTCTTCCTAACTCCAAGTTTAACACTCTATCTACTGTCCAACACTGCCTACATGTTTCACTATGAAGAGAAAATTATTAGTAGTATCTTTATCATTCTCTTTGTTTTTCCAGTCTTTAGAAACTAGTACCTTTAAGCTGCACTGAAGCAGAACAACATGATGGAAACAAAGTGAACTGAGGATTTGAAAACCCCTATTTTTGTCTCACCTTTGCCATTTACTAGGTGAGTAAACAACAGCAAGATATTTTTCTCTCTAGGCCTCAGTTTCCTTATCTGAAGAAATAAAGACATGGAATGAAGTGATGTCTGAGGTTCTTTTCAACATTCCTTCCTTCCTTCTTTTCTCCCTCCCTTCTTTCTTCTTTCCCTTCTCCCATTCCTTCATCTCTCTCTCTCCCTTTCTCATAAATGTGTAGTGTGGCAATAAGAATACTGAACCAGATGTGAAGAATCTTCGATCCTAGCTCTGGCTATGGTACTAAGTGTCTGTGTGACTGTGAATAACTCACTTCATTTCTTGGCCTCAATGTCTTTGCCTATAAAATGAGAGGAAGAGATTCTTTAAATTCCACAGTCTCTTCCAGCTCTCACAGTCTATGATCTATTATATAAGAGATCCAATTCATTGATGGCTGATCTATAATTCTTCTGGCCTTACAATTCTCAAGGCATTGAGTTGGATACAAATGACTGTAGATACTTTGGGTTCATTCATCACCCTTCAATCAGTTACTGTCTCAGTCTCTTCCACCGGTTTCACAAAGACACTAACTTTCTGAATACTATGAATATAACAGATTGAGTGTGCCAAATGCTCAGGACCTTGATGGGAAGTGACTGTCTATGGTACCCAGTCTATCTTTCACTTGTATAAGATTAAAAAGAAATATATGCTAATTCTCATGAGTAGCTATACAGTGCAATGGATAGAATGTTGGACTTGGAGACTGGAAGATGCAAGTCCAAATCCTACCTCAGACACCGACCTTAAACAAGTCACTTAACCTCAGTTTTCGTATATATAAAATGTACTTCTGAGAGTTGTGAGGATAAAATGAGACAATAATTTGCATTGAAGTGCTTTATTATACACTAATTATTATTATTATTATCATTGTTGTTGTTTTGGGTCAACCTTTAATACCAATTTATATTGCTATTTCTAGATTTGTTGGAAAAATTTTAATCATTCACTTCAAGGTCATGATTGATATAAGTTTAATAGGATTAGTAAAAGTGTGGCAAAATCCCCAAAGAAAGAAACCAACATCCTGGAGCCACCTTGATATTAAGAAAGTTCAGATTCTGCCTCATTTGATAACTGTTAATTAGGTAAATCACTAAGTCTCTCTGAGGTCCAGTCATCTTTGGTTTATTGTGAAGACAAAATAAACTCATATCTGTAAAGTATTTAATGTTTTTTCATAATTATCCTTGGGAGAAAACATTGCATTCCCCATACTTCCCAGATCCATCTTCTGAAGGCATGCCCTTCTTCTTTCAAGTTGAAAATTATTTCTTCTCTTTTCAATCTCCCAAGCTTTAAAGACAAACTTATATAAGTCCAGGGTCTTTTAATGAATCTTCCATTTTTCAATGAAGCAGGAATAGGACATAAGTGGAGCAAAAGGTGCATTAATACATTATTGGGGAAGCTGTGAATTGATTCAGCCATTCTAGAAACTAATCAAAACCATAACTTCTCTCCCAACCCCAAGTTAGTATTATTCTCTGTTTGTTATAAGATTAGGAGGGATCTTGGGATCACCATAACTGTCCCCTCTTCAGGGAGTCTGTAAATTTTTAGATCATACACATGGAAAAACGTGACAAAAACATTTTTTGAGGATTAGTATACCTGTGCCCCCAAATAATAATTTTTCCACCACAAGCTTTTTTTTCTCCCTATTAACAACCCCCCCCCCAAATAATATATTACCTTGACTCCAGAGGGTGCATCCAAAATCAGAGTCCACAAATCTCATTCTTGAAAGGGAACTTTGGAGTATTCCCTTCTTTTTGAGTGAACTTATTTTTTGTGCTCCCCAATTCAGCACTGTCCTTACATGAGTCATATTCTATGATAGTGGATGTGCCTGAATTATATATTGGGTCCCCTTTTCCATTCTCTTCTACCTCCCCCTTTCCCATTGCTTTTTTTGGTGTGTTTGTTTTTGCAAGGCAATGGGGTTAAGTGCCTTGCACTTATATACAGCTAAGTAAGTATTAAATGTCTGAGGTCAAATTTGAATTCAGGTTCTCCTGACTCTAGGGTTGGTGTTCTATCCACTTCACCATCTAGCTGCCCCCACCCCAATGCTCTCGATAAAGCTTTGCATTGAATTTATCTGTCCAAGACAAGGTCTTAATCCTAATTATAGAATGTAAATATCAGTAGGGAACCCAGCATCATCCTAGGAAGAACTGATACATGACAGAAGACTATCACAAAATAATACTTTTGCCACAGTTACCTAGCCCTATTAGGCTTAAACTATAAACAAATGAAAGAATGAAGATAGGGAACCATATGTTTAAAATTGTTTATAGCAGCACTTTTTGTGATGACAAAGAATCAGAAATTAAGAAGATAACCATCCATTAGGGAATAGATCAACAAATGATGGTATAGGAATTTAATGAAATACTATTCTGCCATGAGAAATGATGAAAGAAATGATTCCAGAAGGACTCAGAAAGACTGTGAACTAAAGCAGAGTGAAGTGAGCAGAAGTAGAACAATCTATAAGTATAATGGCAAAATTCTTAAAAGACTGAAGAATAATTGATTTAATGACCAATCATGAGAAAAGAAATGACAGAAGGAATTTTTTTAAAAAGCAATATGAAACATCCAGTTTGACAGAACTGATCTAGGACCTTGTTTCACTTGAGTATGAATATTTGCTAAAGGGGTATTATTTTTCTTTTTTTCTAGGGAAGAGGAAGTGGGTGAGGTATAAAGGAGGTGGAAAGGAAAGAAAAAAAAACATGCTTGTTAATTGAAAAATACAGGTAACTCACAACAGGTTAGGCAGTCCAGGATTAGAGTTTTATAGAAATTCATGGTGACTTTAATGGTTATAGAGTTATAAATGACCAAGATGAGGGTATATTGGATCCAGGGACCAAGAATTCCACTCTAGGGGCTAGATTGTATGCCTATATATGTCTTCAGTTCCAGAACTGAAAAGAATATTATTTAAATACTTCAGATGCAAATGTCTATAAGGAAGACCTGGTCACCAATATAACACTAAGGAAAACCAGGGAACAATCAGGACTACTTTGTCAACCTCAGTCACCAGTTCCTCATATCTCTTTGTGCCATCTGTCTTCACCTGCATCTTATGTCACTTATACAAAACAATCAATCTAGGCCATGCTGGCAATGAAGCTAACCTCAATTGCTGCATTTGGTGAATATCCAGATGACCCTTCATACCCCTAAAAGCTTTGCTTCTTATTCCTGAGATTTCACCATCATGCTCTTCTTTAAGGAAGTGCCCAGGATTTCTATCCTTATTTGTAATCCAGCTCAATTATTCATACTGAATTCATACTTCCTTATAGACATTTGCATCTGAAGTATCTACACATATGCATATGTTTGGACATATATATTGCATATTATAGATGAACATGTGCACATATATGTATATGTTGGTGGTTCTTGTCCTTTGTTATCAAAGAAGACTAAAATAACATTATTAAGTTTGAGACAAATTATAGTGTATCCAATTGTAGATACTCAGAGCAATACAAGCTTGGAATACTCTACCATAGGTTGGGCAAAAATAGTTCATGTGAACAACTGGGGTATATTTATCTCTAAAATCAGTAGGTTGGTTCCAGTACCTTCAATTGTTGGCTTACTCACTCCATAAGTATAAAATCCAAAAGTATGGATTATTTTTCTATGTATGACCACACACACACACATATACATGCATGTGTGCATGAATGCTATCTTTTTACATTAGAATATAAGCTTTTTGAGGTCAGGGGCTGTTCTGGTTTTTTTGCATATACAAATATCCACAGTACTTAGCACAATCCTGGTACAGAGTAATAATAAACACTAGCTTTTTTATTATTTATAACAATATAATATTTATTTATAATAAACAAAATTAACAAATGCTTGCTGCTTGCCTTATGTTTTCCTAGTCTTGGTAATTCCTGAGGCAATACTATTCTGATCTGATATGTATGTATCCAAATGGAAAGTGACATTAAATGATTTGCTTAGATTTTTAAAAACAAAAATCAATATTTATAGTATGGAAGAGAAAACTCTTCTGGTAATTAACATGGAATAGAGTGTTTTTTTTTAGCCATATGTGATTTTATTTGGACAACAGCTCTCAATGAAAGCAGGTGACTACCTTATTCTCAAGGCCAGAGTAATGGTTGTGGACATAACCTA
This sequence comes from Macrotis lagotis, assembly GCF_037893015.1. Taxonomy (NCBI): domain Eukaryota; kingdom Metazoa; phylum Chordata; class Mammalia; order Peramelemorphia; family Peramelidae; genus Macrotis; species Macrotis lagotis. Next base: position 236,743,458 of record NC_133658.1, on the reverse strand, counting down.
TAGTCATAGGGTCTAATAAACTGAGGATTTAAGTGGAATGTTCTGTTAGGAGTTAGAAGACCTTAGTTTGAACTCAAACTTTACTCCAGATTCCATATGTGACCTGGGATAAGTTACTTACTTCTCTGGGCTTCAGTGTACTCATATGCAAAGTGAGGGGGGCTGGATTAGATGGCCTCTGAAGTTTCTTCTAACTATAAATGATGATGACAGGCTAATAATTTAGTTCAAGTTTCTCTACAGGAGTGTAAATTTATCTTTGTAAATTCAGGATTCTGAAGGGGAAAATATCATGTGTGATTTGTAGTAGAGAAAGAGAGAGAGAGAGAGAGAGAGAGAGAGAGAGAGAGAGAGAGAGAGAGAAATCAAGCAGTGGCACTTCTTCACCTATTGGTATAAATAGACACAACAATCTTACCCTTCTTTGTTCATCCTAGATTTTGAAGTTAAGTCTGGAGGGGGAATTTAAAAGGTCATATAGTTCCTATCATTTTACAGATTAGGAAACTGAGGCTTAAGGAAAGCAAAGGACTTGTTCAAGGACACATAGGTCAGGCCTTCTTACTGTAAACTGAGCCCTCATTTCCTCTATCACTAAAAATACAGGACTATAGGGAAAACAATTTCAATGAATTAATTCTAATTCTCATACTTTCAAAAAAAGGAGCATTAAGATAAAATAAAAATCTACTAGATTTGGAACTAGAAGGTATGGATTTGATTCCTGGTCATCCACTTATCTTACCTTGTACAAGTCAATTAAGTTGAACCTTAGTCTTCTCATTTGTAAAATCAGAATAATACTGCATTTACCGTGTAGCGCAATATGAGGCTCAAATGAGGTAATATGTATAAGGTGCTTTTTAATTGGTGAAAACCATATAAATGTCAGCTATGATTATTAGCTATTGTTTAAGGAGAGTTCAGAAGAATTCCTTTTAACTGAGTTCACTTGGACCTTAGCTAAATGGAGGTTTATTCTTTGTTCAATTCCTTGTGGGTCATTGATGCCATACATATCCATTAGACAAGAGTACATTTATCAGGAGATTAATTGGTTCAGAATGGAGGGGGGGAAGATGGTGTCAAGGCTCTCTAAGACCACCATTTATTTTTAAAGCCAAGGCTTAAGGAGATTCAGAGACTTGAAGACAATTTCTTTTACCTTTACCCCCAAATAATCTAAATATTTAGGTTCTTAGTTGTATCCAGGGTAATATGAGAAGGCAAGGAAGTTTTTGCTTTCCCTTTAATATAGAATATTGGTCCCTAAAGTTTTAAAGTAAAATAGCCACAAATTCCTTACATAGTCTGCATGAGTATGTATGATTAGTACTCACTGTCTGAAGAAATAAATGATGATATTTTGTGTGCCTTTGGATTAATGAACTTTTATGAAATAACCTAATGACTCTATAGGATTTGATTGCCTATTCTAGAATGTATTGGTTCATTTGAAAGAAACTAAAAGACAGATTTTTCTCTTCAATCACATTCACACACACACATATCAATTTAATTCAATTTAATAATTAAAGGTGCTTCTAACGGACCAAACCACCACCAGGTGTCAAGGGAGATATAAGATTTTAGACATAATATAGTTATTAGGTCTATGAAGTTTATAATCTAATAGGCAATGAGATCAATGTTTTATTAAAATTACTTTTAAAACAGCTCACCAAAGCAAATATAAGTATAAACATATAAAAATCCATATATCCATATATATATATATATATATATATATGTCTGTGTGTGTGTATTTATGTATGTATTTGTTCAGTTACTTTATGTGATGCTTGACTTTTCCTGACCCTACTTGGAGTCTTCTTGGCAAATCACTGAAGTGGTTTGCTATTTCTTTTTCAAATTCATTTTACAGTTGAGGAAATTGAGGTAAATGGGACTAAGTAATTTTCCCATGGTCACCAAAGAGTGTCTGGAGTCAGATTTGAACTCAGGAAGATGAGCTTGACTCTAGGGTCCAATAATTGTAAGACAAAAAACAATGCTTTGTTTCATGGGCTCACAAAAATTCTTCCAATGGTTTTATAGAAATGAGAATAATGATATTTTCCAAAGAATTAAAGTTGGAAACTATGCCAAGAGCAATAGGGAAGAAAATCATGGACAAAATCAAGGAGTTATGAAGAGGAAGTAGTATTAAAGAAATTCATTAAAGAAATGTATGACTGGGAAAAATATTGGTCATATGTAAGAGAATGGGATAAATGCTACATGGTTCATGGTCTTCATTGATGGCCATTCCATTCACTTCAACAAAAATTTAATTCAATAAGAATTTATTGGTCTCCTTCTACATGTCAGGATTTGAGTTTTCAAAAACATAAATAATCCCTACTCTCAAAGTTAATACGATATCAAAAAAACTGGCAAATCTTTAGGAAAATATGAACAAGAGCTGAAAAAAACAGGTTGACAAAGATTAGATGCAATATACAACACTATAGGGAGTATCTATATTGAAAACAATCAAAGATCCATTAGAGTATCAATTAATCCATAATTTTTAAATATCTACTATGTATTAGGTATTGTGCTAAGTACTAGGGATAAAAAAGGCAAAAGACAGTCCCTGGCTAAGCTCAATGGGCAAGACAACAAGTAAATAGATGTAAACAAGATATACAGAAAAAGAGGAAAATAAAAAAAAGAAAGAAGGTACTAAAATTAAGAGAGGTTGGGAAAAGGCTTCCTATAGAAGGTCGAATCTTAACTGGGACTTGAGGGAAGCCAGAGAGGTAAAGATGAGGAAGAAGAGTGTTCTAGGGATGGGGAATGGCCAGAGAAAATGGCTGGAGCAGAGATGAAGCATTATGAATTGGATCACATGTTAAAGGGCAGGAAATAAAGTTTCAGAAGACTAGGAAGATTGGAAGGATCTAGGTTATAAAGAACTTTGAACATCAAAGGATTTTGTATTTGATCCTGGAGATGATAGGAATCCAGTAGAATTTATTGAGTAGGGATATGTGGTGATATAGTCAGATTTATGCTGTAGGAAAATCTTTAATGGCTAAATGGAAGATGGATTGGGGGCAGAGATCTGCAGCAGACCAACTCACTAGCTGGCTTTTGCAGTAGTCCAAGTATGAAGTGATGAAGGTCACACCAGAATGGTGTGAAAATCTCTTATTCAAGAGATTTTCCAAAGGTTAAATTGACAAGTCATGGCAATAGATAGGGTATAAGAGATAGTGATGAGCTGAGGATGACACCAAGATTGTGAGCTTGAGGGACTGGGGTGAAAGTGTTTCTCTTTATATTAGTAGAGAAACTAGGAGGGACTTAAAGTTGAGGGAGAAAGATAATGATTTCAGTTTTGGATAGGTTGAGTTTAAGATGTAAATTGGACATCCCATTCAAAATATCTGAAAGGCAGAGATTAGCAGATATATAAGAGCAGGCTAGGTAGACTTGAGAATCACCAGCATTGATATAACTAACTCCAAGATGGCTAATGAGATAACTAGATGAAGAGGTAGAGAGAGAAGAGGAGAGGAGAGGAGAGGAGAGGAGAGGAGAGGAGAGGAGAGGAGAGGAGAGGAGAGGAGAGGAGAGGAGAGGAGAGGAGAGGAGGGGAGAGGAGGGGAGAGGAGAGGAGCCAGGATAGGACTCTATGGGGCACCTACAGTTAGAGGGAATGAACTGGAAAAAACAGTAAAAGAAATCAATCAGATAGGTAGAAAGAGAATCAGGAGAGAATGGTGCCTTAAAAATCTAAAAAAAAAGAAAATATCAAAGGAGAGAGTGATTAACAGTGTCAAAGTTTTCAGAGAGGTCAAGGAGAATGAATATTGAACAAAGGCCAGAGGATTTGGCAATTAAGTAATCATTAATAACTTTAGTGAGATCACTTTCAGTAGAATAAGGCTAAAAACTTGGTTATAAGGAGTTAAAGAGACTGAAAGGAGAGAAACTGGAGGTCCTAATTGCTGAAGGTCCTTTTGAATTTAGCCACAAAGGGCAGATGAGATATGGGATGATAATTGGTGGGGATGGAAAGATCAAATAAGGGTTTTTTTTCAGACTGGGGAAGACATAGGCAAGTTTGTAGGCAGTAGGGAAGGGGCCAGTAAGAGAACTTGAAAATACATGAGAAAGGAGGCTAACAAAAGGAAGTATTCTCTTTTAGGGACAGAATGAGATTGCTTGGGCAGGTGTAGGGTAAGGAGTATTAGAGATTATATAGTTGATAATCCTTAGAACTTTGTACTATTAATTTTTAATTTTTTTTGCAAGGCAAAGGGGTTAAGTGACTTGCCCAAGGTCACACAGCTAGACAATTATTAAGTGTCTGAGGCAAGATTTGAACTCAGGTCCTCCTGACTCCAGGGTTGGTGCTCTATCAACTGCACAACCTAGCCACCTCAAGAACTTTGTAATATTAGTAAAGCTAGTAAGGCAAAACTTATTTGTGAGTGTCTGGTCAGCTTGATGGCTTATGTCGCACTATCCATAGATCCTGAACCCCATTTTCTTGTTACCTAAGATTAGGTAAGGTGAGAGAATCTAAATAATTAGTCTGAGTCAGAAGCTCCCTCTCTCTCTAGTTGGTAGAGAAATATAGGTGTCTACATCTCTGCATTGTCCCTTCTTTCCTTTTCTGATGAGCCTGATAACTTACTATCTGTCCCATACATTTTTGACACAGAGTATTCAACTAAGCATTTTATTATATAGTCTTGCATTGTTCCAGTGATGTATTTTGAGTTTAGCATGTCTCCCCAACAAGACTTAAAGTCACTTAGCCCTTCAGAGATAGAAGAGGCCTTAGAAATTACTTAGAGAGAGCAAGTCTATCTCCCTTAATTTTGCAAATAAGGAAACAAAAGACAGTAAAGTGGTAAAGTGACTTGATTGACAACAAAGAGTTAGGACTTGAATCCTTTTGACTCCAGACCTGTGCTCTTTCCAATCCACTATATTGCCTCCATTTAACAATAGGAACTATATCATATTTCTTTGGTGCTGGACAATTCACAAAGAAGGAAGGAAAAGCATTTATTAATCATCTATTTTATTATTCAATTTAATCTTTCTAGGGACATAGGCACTCTTATGATTCCCCTTTTATATTAAGAAAACTAAGGCAATTAGATATATTAAGTGACTTGTCTAGGGTCGCACAAATTGCAAGTGCCTGAGGTTGAATTTGAACTTCTGTCTTCTTGACTCCAGACCCAATGCTCTATCAATTGTACCTTGTTAGTGCCAACTACCAGTGGACACAGGAGAATTTAAACTGTGAATATAATTCACTGTGCGTGTATATATGGAAAAGGGTATTGGGGAAAGGGAATTATCTATAATGCAAACATTGGAATGAAAATTAGATGATGAGAGAGAGGCCTGGATATCTTCTAATAACATATACATGTTGGTGCCCAATACTTTTCCATGATATATCACCCTCCTGATCCTTAAAAGAGCCTTCAGTTTCCAATCATAAATACTCAGTGTAACCTTATTTGTCATCAGTCTCTGAGCCAGACCAAATTGAGCCTTGCGGGCCTCAGTTAATTCTAGTCTCTGGATATGTCTTTTTTACTTACCCCTTCAATACAGTGATGGTAACCATATCTGTCAAGGTCTCCATGTTAACAGGGTCGAAATGTTCCCAACCCCCTCAGGCTTCTTTGGTGATGATTCACCCAAACAGAAAACAAGAAGAGTTGAGTTGTCTGTTCCCTGATCTCTTGCTTCCTCCCTTTGCCCCACCCGACCCCACCTCCCTTGACGCCATTCTCCCATACATTGCAATAGGGCTACTTTTAACATGCTTAGTAACAATTAGCCCTCAAAGCTGCAACAGCTGCACCATGCTGATGCTCTCCAGATGCAGGCAGAGGAATTAAATCATGTGATAATTCAATTGGAAAATTGGGTATAATTACAGAGAATGAGTCTGCTAGTCGCCTCACGGTGACTGGTAGTTATTTGGGAAAAAATTGTGATGCCGGTAGTTCAGTGTGCATCATGGGCCAAAATGGCTGCGTATATTTGCAGTTCTCCCTCCTCCTTCTGTAATGACAACATTGCCTGACTCTCTCCCCTAATTAAGGTAAAAGGGAGCTATTGGCTTTTGCTACAACTTTCTAGAACCCAGGATTGCCTATATTGGTCATAGGCTAGACTAGATGGAAATTTATTAAAGTAGCAGTAAAATGTGATATCAACAGAGGTGGTACCTAGAAAAGAAGAGGAGAGAGGAAGGCCACACAAATGCATCAAAATGAATTCATTTACTTCACAACATCAGCCTCATTAGAAGGCTTAAAGTCCAGTCTGTAGCTCATGGCTCATCAATAAAAAAAAAAGTTCCATTAGAATACTCATTGTCATATAAGTGGGTGGTGATGGTGATGATGGTGGAGGAAGTATTGTTAAGGTTTCAGAATTCTGTTCAATATGGAAGTCAATCATGACTTTGAAGATTCTCTCTCTCTCTCTCTCTCTCTCTCTCTCTCTCTCTCTCTCTCTCTCTCAGCATGTTGAATGAGGCATACATTATCAGATAGGCCAGTGTGTTGATTTCTTTTGCCTAACAGCACAAGGGAACATTTTATTGATGATATGCCAGGGGTAGTCAGAAAATAACAATTATGTAAAAAAACAGCCATAAATCATTAAAAATATCCATTTCATCCCTTTTCTACTCATCTTGGATATGAACTTTTCCATTTCAGTGTTTATGTCCCATGGGTTTATTTGGCAACCAAATAAGTCCTTAGTTCCACTATGCCTATGGAGAGGAGGGGTAATTTCATACACTTTTAGGTGAAAAGGATAGGTCATGTTGAGTGATAGAGTAGCTAGAGAATTGAACTTGGAATTAGGAATACCTGAATATGTTTCCTGACACTACCTGGTCATGTAACTCTATTACTTAAACCATTTAACCTCTCTCAGCTTCAATTTTCTCATCTGTCAAATGGGAGTAATTGGTTGTTGTAAGGATCAAATCAAATAACATATATTAAGGACTATATAAGTCTGAAAGTCATATATGGATTTTAGTTATTGTTGTTGTTAAGAGATTTAAATTTTGCAAAGTGCTTTAGAGAACAAGGCTGAATGGGATGCCACAGATCTTATTATCTCTCTTTTACAGAATTAAAAACAGAGGCTTAGAGGTTAAATGTTATGTCCATGGTCACCCAGCAAGTTAAGAGGAAAAGATATTCAGGGAGGACGTTAGAGTTATATTTAATAATATGAAGGATTGTTAGGACAGAATAAAAATAAATGGGCAGAAGGTGCAAAGAAGTGAATTTATACTTTGTATAAGGAAAGGCTTCCTGAAAAATAAGCATTAATTCAAAGTAGACTGGATAATCACATGGGTGTAAAGAGGTCCATTCCTTGGAGGATGTGGAATAGGTAGGAGGAACACTGGGATTCCTTCTAACTGGTTCTTTGAAGTATGTGAGGCATTATTTGAATTCAGATTTTCTTGATTCAAATCTACCTTATAATTTACCATGTCAGTTTATCTCTTTCAGAAAAGACAAGTAGGAATGTTTTTAAAATTATAGAAAGGGGAAGGGATGGGAGAAAGAAGAAAAAGAAACAGAAGAGAAGATTCTGACATTCCTATCATAGACTGCCTACTCTGAACCTTAAGTGCTATTATAGTTACCATTTATATAGTGTTTTAATACAGGCATTGTGTATGTTACCTCATTTGATTGTCATTTGGGACTTGATAATGTTATCCAAGTCTTATCGTTGCTCCTGGAAAACTCTACCTTGATAAGTGCAATTTTTTTTATGGCAAACACCCCTAAGTTCTCTTGGGCAATTCAAATAATAAGTAAAAACAAAGTTCTATGGGATTCCTATCTTAAAAGTCTTTCATAACTGGTAATTTCTATGTTCTGACCACCATTAACTATGGTTTTGTGCAATGAAACATTTTGGTGTGGATATATATATGTGAAATCCTCTCATTACTTCTAGCTCCAGACATTTAATATAAGGGAAAATTCTTACTCTGATTTCCTCACTGGGTGGTTGACATTCTGAGGAAAGCATTAAAATATCATAAAAAGAACTTTACATCAAGATTTAGAAGACTAAGTTTCTAATCACAGCTTTATCACACCCCTACCTACTGTTTGACTTTGTACCTTTCTGAACCTTGATTTTCCCATCTGTAAAATGAGAAGTTTGGACACTATCATTTTTAAACTTTCCTTCTTTCCTGATTTTCCCATTATTGTTAAGGGCAATACCACCCTGTAAGTACTCAGACATCTAATCTTGGTGTTAGCCTTGATTCCTCACTCTGTCTCACCATCCTATATCTAATCACTTGCCAAACTATCGATTTTACCTCTGTGACATTTCTCAAGTAATCTTTCTGTGAACCATAATAAATTACTCAACATACATTTATTAAGTATATACATTATGACAAACACAATGTAAAGTTCTAAGGATACAACTCCTATTATAAAGATAAGCTCCTGTTCTCAAGGAATGTAGATTTTGTCATGAGAGATGCTACATATATAAATAAATAAATGCAAAATATATACAGTGCAAAATAATTCAAATTGTAGTGGGGGAAGGATTAACATCAGGCAAAATCAGGTAGGCCTAATATGTTGTGGAATGTGGTTCTCTTGAGCTGATCTTTGAAGGAAATTTGATTTTAAGAACTGGAGGTGAGGAGGGAATTCATTCCAGAGATGATGGGAATATGGAAAGTCACACCTGAAAAGCATCAAGGAGGCTAGTTTGGTTGAACCAAAGTAAGACAGGTTAGATGGCAGAGAGAAAGGAAGTGGGAAAGTGTAGCAAGGAAAATAAGGTCAGGATGACTGTGTGAGAAAATAGATTAAAATAGACCTGACAATTAGTTTGTCCTTTTTTGAAGAAGAGGTGACGTCATGACAAGTACCTGACTTGGATTTGAGTGAAGGGAATGCTGTTCCAAGTCCCCAGCCTTACTTTCTCCTCCAGAGTCATCTGGGTTCAGTGGCTAGATATGAATCATGACAACTGGAGATGGTCCTGGATGTGAGGCAATCAGGTTAAGTGACTTGCTCAAGGTCACACAGCTAGTAAGTGTTAAGAGTCTGAGGCTGGATTCAAACTCCCATCCTCCAGAATTGGAATGGTGGCAAATAGTAAAATTACATAGGAATATTGTGAAGACTAAGAAATTTGGATTCTGCAATTTGATAACAGGAGAAAGTCAGATATTAAGACTGAAAATAGAGATCACCCATTTTGGTTAAGTGCTATAGATTAATGATGCCAAAGATACTAAAGTTTGTTTTACAAGCAAATAGAAAATTACAGGAAATGGTATGTTGGAGGCAAGGAAATATTTTAAAGGATTAATAAAACTCTCTAGGCATATTAAAACCAGCAATTTCCATACTGTTCTTGGATAATCCATCACTCCAAAGCAAATTAAGAGTTGTTATTTTTAGTCCTATTAGCTATACAATGATAATGAAAATTGATTACAGTCACATTCTGTTCGTTAAGTAAATGAACTAAAGTCCCTCAAAATCAATCCATTAAAAAAATATACTGATGGTTAAAAAGAAAATTCTCATCAATTTATGTGACATCTGCCTATATATGAAAGATAATAAATGATCCCTTTGTGTCATTTGGGGCTCATTTAAAACTGAAAAAACAAGGACATTAGTCCCCCTTTACCATGGCATCTTCAAGAAGTTGAATGATTTCTAACTCTTGGAAACAAGACTAATAGTTTTTCAGAAGTAGTAGTCAGGAAATCATCTTTAAAATTTTGATAGCTGTTTTTAGAGATTAAAATCATCCAGTGTTAGAGACTTGATACATTTTGCTGATGAAGAAACTAAGATATAGTGTTAAAACATCCTAGGATCATAAATCTAAGACTAGAAGGGATGTCAAAAGACAAGTCCAGCTCCTTCATTTAACAAATGAAAAAACTGAAGATCATCGAATAGTGATTTATTTAGGTTTGTAAAGGTTGTAAATTATAGAGCTAGGATTCAAACCCAGATCCTCTGGCTTCAAATCCAGTACTATTTAGAAGATATCTGAGTAAAAATTCAGGTTTCAAAAGGTCTCCATAATTTGCTCAACTATATCACACACACACACACACTAAAATAATAAAGCCAGTCTTTATTATTTTTAGTGTCTTAATGCTCAATTCTATCCAAGAGGATATATATGTATATATATGTATATATAATTATGTACATACACATGAACACACACATTAGTCTTAACCTGCTTCCAATGGTCAAAGGAGAGAACAATGTGATTTGACAACTGCTTTATAATTTTTAATCTTGGAATGTTTGTTTGGGTCCTAGTTAATTGCTCAGGGTCATAAACAGTGTGTAGGTGTGTGTGTATGTATGGAGTGGGGAATGTGGGAGGATATAGGGAAACAGAGCTTCAACACTTGGCTCTGAGGCTGGTAATCTATTCATGGGATCTTAACTAGACATACATTGGTCCCAAAGGGAGTCTGTGAATTGGTTTTATTAATTAATATTTTGTTCACTCCATTTTGGTAGAATAGGTTTTTTGTGATTTAATGTTTATTTTATGTTTTTAAATGTTTATTTTACATATTTAATATTTATTTTATGTATTTAAAAACATTGTTTTGAGATGAGTCCTTAGGTTTCACTAGATTGTTAAAGCAGTCTGCGGCACAAAAATGGTTAAAATTTCCTGCTTTATCCTCTATCCATTACATACATTTTCTCTGTTCACTCTACTATATGTAAATGTAAATATACATATACACACATAAATATATATATGCATACATACATGTAATATATTCATGCAAATGACACACTGTGTATATATAAGATGTATAATGTCAAGTGTATAATAATGTGTGATCATGTATGATCTATATGAAGAGTACTGATAAGCATGGGGAGACTTATAAGAACTGATATAAAGGGAAATAAACAGAACCAGGAAAATAAGAAACACAATTACAATGGCATAAATAAAGAAAACATCAAGAGAAATCAATAAAAAGAAATCTGAATGCTGTAGAATTATAACCAAGTTTGACCCTGAAAAAACGTTGAGAAAATGTACATGCCTCTCTCCTTTTCAGAGATGTAGGATGGTAGGTGAGGAACATCACATACATAGCCTAATTTGGAAAGTTTCACTGATCTGTTTTTGTTCTCTTTTTTAGTCTTTGCTCAGAGTAGCTCTCTGGAAAGGGAAGGGAAGGAGAATATATTTGAAAAAGAAAGTATTGTAAAAACAGATGATATACAAATATGTAAAATGAAAATACAACCTGAAACAATAATGAAGTTTATGAACATACCAAGAGACTAGACATTGTTTGTTTAAAGATAAAAGTGTGTGTGGGGGGAAGTTGTTGAAAAAAAGAAACTTGGGACCTTTTAAAGCATTGTACAATTTCCCAAATACAATCCATTCTGCTCTCTTCCTCCTCTTTGATTTTGGGCCCAGAGCATTGTATACCTACAGTTTCTGCATAAGATACCATCTATAAATTGATGTACTTGCTTTATAGACCATCCAGTCAACGCATTTTCCAGTCTGGACACTAGGCTTCAAAGTTGATGAAGATTCATTATTGTTTTTCTATGTGCATTGTCAGGTTGAACTCTCCTCAGTGATTCTGGTTGTCACTGAGGAAAATCTATAGTGTTGTAGAATTTGATGCAATCAGAACAACAAAAAAGAATAAAGACCTCACTAGTAATAGAGAATCGCTCTTCCTTTTGATAGACCTCCTGAAGGAGAGGTGTGAATACTTGGGGAAGGAGAGATCTTATTTTATGGATGTATTGATTGTCATGCATTATACAATATCAATAATCAAAGGATTGCCAGTTACTGTGATTGCATCTGTGAAGAAATATGATTTTTATGAATATATGGGAGATGCTTTGTAGGCTAATCTTCAAGGTAGAATTTTCTCTACCACAATCAAATGATTTTTTAATAGTCAATAAATAATGAACACAGAGTAACCTTGCACTCTTTATAACATTAGAGTGACTATAAAGATGAAGTCTGCTCCAGAATGTCATTTGCAAAAGCCTGCTTATTTCCCCCTCATATCATCATTAGAGATAACCTTGACATATGTGTGTAGAATTAAACAACAAATTGAGAGATGAGGAGGTAAGCATATGACTTAGTTATTATTGATATCTTCTTGATTTACCTTTTGCTAGTAATAACAGGGATGATTTTTCAAGTCATTTAATATCCCCTTCCTATAATATAGCTTGACTTTTCATTGCTGTATAACTTCCATCATCTCTAACAAATGCTTTCTTAGTATATACTTAGTCAACTTAGTCCATCTAGACTCTGTATCAGTTGCCAAAATGATATTCCTAAAATGCAGATGTGAATGTATACATCTCCTTCATCAAAGACCTTCCAAAGCTCCCTATTACCTCTAAGAATAAAATACAATTTTTCAGCCTGAGATTTAAAGCCATTCACCATCTGGATCCCATCTAATTTTCAGTCTTATTTCACATTTCTTTCCATGCCACACTGTCAGTCTAGTTAAAGTATCCTGCTCAATTTTCTCTATACACAACATTCCACTGTCCAATTACAAGCATTTGAAGAAGTGATTTGTCACATGTGGAATGCCTTTTTTTCCCTTACCTGCATCTCAAAGAATCTCTAGTTTCCTTTGGATTTTTTTTCAACACAATAGGTTTAAGTGGCTTGCCCAAGGCCACACGGCTAGGTAATTATTAAGTGTCTGAGGTCGAATTTGAACCCAGGTACTCCTGACTCCAAGGCTGGTGCTCTATTCACTGCACCACCTAGCCACCCCTCTAGTTTCCTTTAAAGTACAGCTCAGTCACCATATCCTACATAAACCTTTTCCTGATCACTTCCCTTATCCTCTGTTATTAGAAATCTCCCTCTTGGAATTATTTTGTATTTTTGTTGTATTCATCATTGTGTGTGTTGTATTCTTTCAGTAGAACATAAACTTCTTGAAGGCAGAGACTTTTTGTCTTTGCTTCCCTAGCACCTAGGGCAATGTCTAATAAATAGATGCTTAATAAATTTTTGAATTAAATATATTTGAATCAAATCTTTTTTTAAGTATTGCTACTTCATGAACTTTCATTGAAAATTGTGCAGTTAGAGTCTAAATGGAATGGTTCTCCTTTTGAAGTGGAAAATAGTTTGTAATAGAAATATTGACATCTTTTCCATTTTTGCTATTGTTTTCCATCTCCATCCTTAAATGCTTTTGGGTGGTTTTGTTTAACTGGATCCCATGTCAGACTTTCTACAAACCCTTATTTCCCTCCATCATCCCTTGCTATTTTATAAGGTGATAATGCTCATAACCTTACTCCATATTTCTCTGTAATCTTTTACAAATGCATTTTTATTTAAAAATTGCTATTATTCATGGATGATTAAAAATGAAACAAAATGTTTACTGGCTGAGGTGATTTCTAAATTATTTTGGCTTTCTTGTGACAATTGTTTTACAATAGTTAAAGTTTCACAGGAAATGAAAGCACATGATGATTATCTTCCATTTTTCATTATATAATATGTATGCATATACATAATATATATATGGATGCATACATGTATGTTTTTTAAAAAATCTTTAAAATCCTATGCAACAAATATACTAATTATGGAAGAAACTGTTATTTTGGATCTATTCTGATTGCAGAGGTGGGTGGACTTAAATATTATTTGCCCATACTTCTACTCAACAACCTGGAGAAATACATAGGGATAGGAATTGGAACAATATCTGTAATTTCATTGCCACATGGAATCCCCAAATGAGGAAATTCCCTCCACTATTGAAAGTTAGCATTTTACTGTTAACTTTAATGCATTTTGATGTGTTATGGATATCTTAAACAGTCTGATTACACAAATTACATTTTTTTCCCATGTAAATTCACAGACCACTTGAACTCTGTCAATGTAGTCCTTGGCAGTTCAGGGACCAGAGGTCAAGAATACTTGTCATAATAAAATGCTTGGCACACCTAAAGGTTAAATGACTTTTCCATTTTTTTAACCAGTATAAGTCAGCAGCAACCCAGGTATCAAAACCAGGACTTTATTTATCACCTTTGTGTTTCATGGAAAAACTCTAGATCCAAGGTTGTATAGCAATGGCAAACCTAGAATGAGAATTTAAGAACTCAAGTTTCAACCCTAGGTTTTAAAGGCCTGCTATTTTTACTTAAATTAGAAAAATAGCATAAAAGCTCATACACACACACATATATACCAAATATATATATATATATATATATATATGTATATATATATATATACCAAATATATATATATATATATATATGTATATAGTTTCACTTGCTATGACCCTGTGAGATAAATACTTTGAGGATTATTAATTCCAGTTTACCAATAAACAACTGACTCATCTATGTGCTTTTCCTGAGGAAAATAAGAAGAACTAATCAAGAAAAAGATTTCTAGAGATAGTTTAGTCTTCCAACTTAGGCCAGAATCGAAGTGGAAACTGGTACTGCTCCTACTTTTTCATTTTCTCCATATTATTAAATACCTACAAGAAACCTGATATAGGCATAAGCTAAGCTAAATTCTTGTCTGAGTGACAAGAGAGTTCCCAGGAGTGATTCTAAGAGAATGCCTTATTATCTTCTTATCATCAAGAAATATTTATTAGACACCTTTTACATATGTGCAAGGCACTGCTCTGGGCCACTGGGTGAGGTTAGAAGAAATCATATACAGGACAAGATCCTTATCCCCTTCTTGTTGATAAGGCAAGACTAACAGAACTGGTGGACCAAGATAACAGTATAAAGAGCATGATAGATATCAAGACAGTGGCACAGACCATGAATGTTCAGGGTTGAGAGAAGGAGGGGCAGATGTGCTTTAGAAGTTTCGTCACTTCCTAAAGGCTGCTCCTCACTGTCAGTTATTATAGGGTTGGATAGTTTTTGTTTTGTTTTGTTTTGGGTTTTTTGGATCTCTATTTGACAGATGAGGAAACAGTGCTTTAAAAGGGTTCACTGATTTACCAAAAAACTACGCAGCAAGGACTGTCCCAGGTTATTGGTTGACTAACTGACAGGCACTGTTGTTCATATGCATTCTTTTCATCATTCAGACAGATACATCTGTACCAACATATGCACATACTCAACCTGTACTGAAAACATAACTGTCCAGAAACATGCTACCTCAGATACGCACACATTTTCAAGCCACAAGACAATCCCAAGCCTCCAGTCTCACAGCTCCATAACTCTGAACAGATGGTCATGTGCACATGTGTTCTTTCTCTCCTTCTCTCTCTGTCTTTCTATCTCTCTGTCTGTCTGTCTTTCTGTCTTTTCTGTCTCTGTCTGTCTTGTCTGTTTGTCTCTCATTAAGAATTCATGTAAGCACAATTCTACAAAAACACAAAATTCACAGAAACCGAAGTATGTATTCAGCTGTGATAATGAATGAATAAGTACCTTGATCCACAACAGGGAAGAACCAAAAATGAAGATAGCCAGAGGTTCTTTCCTAGTTCTTCATGGTGAGTATCCTATCCATGGTTCTTCATCGTCTCTTCCCTTGTTCCTATCCTGACAAAGTCATGTTAGCTCTTAGACCTCATTTTGGATTCTGGTCACTCCTATTTCCCTTGAGTCTAGGAATCCAGGACTACTCTCACTGCAACCTGCAACAAACTTAATTTTCTTAACCTGAACTCCTGGAGAACAATTCTTCCTGGGAACCTTAAGAAGTGTGGCCTGAGGTCCTCAGCAGCTCCTGCTTAGATCACTTAGTAGTCGATTCAGCCAATTCTTTTCCCAATGGGGCTATCATTCTAGTTTTGTTTTTCCTGTTTCTACTCTTTCTTCCCTTCTTCTGTTATCTAGTCAAATAGTTTCATTTTTCATCCTTTCCACTCATGTTTCTATTCTCCATGGATATTTTAAATGTTTTTGTGTGTTTTTGGATCATAGATTTAGAATTTAAAAACCATTGAGTCCAACCTTCTCATTTTATAGATGAAGAAAACAGGCACAAAATGGTTGACCATCTGAGATTCCTTAGCCCCATTCAATCATTTTTTATTCTATTTTATGATTTTACTTCTTTCTTTAGTTTTTGCAGGGAGTCTATGATGTATTTTTTATGCCTTGAGAATTCTAGATTCCCCCCCACACCCCCATGCTTCTACTGGTATTGTTTTTGTACTTTCTATCATCTAGAATTTTATTTTCTTTGACCTTTTCAAACCATGTTGTTTTTAATTGTTTAGGTGTACTTCTTTGGTTTATTCCTCCCTTTGAATGATTTAAAATTTTATTTTGAGGCTTCTTGGTGGCTTTTCTTATTTTGGGCATCTCTATTAATGCTTTTAGAGAAATTTTGAGGAGAAAGACTCTCTTCTGATATCTCACTTCATCATTTTTACAAGATATTCCCTCATAGTTTTGATAGATCTATACAATCAATGAATCAATGTGATTCAACCACTATTCAGAGACCCACAGACAGTATCTCCATTCTAGCATTCCCATGTTCTTCCCATGTTCAGTTTGGTCCACCTTAAGTTTATCCAAGGCATGGATAAAGTGATTTCAGAGCTATTATGGGAGCAGGATACAGACGTCTTAGGGATAAAATTGTAGAATTGTATAATAAATTAGGCATCATTATCATCATTGTCATCATCACAATTCCATAGCACCTTAAAATTTACAGAGCCATACAACAAAATTTGGTTGAAGGTGAAGTATCAGGGCAGCAAATAGGACAGAATGTTCATGTGTCTTGGAGAGATAAGCAATATGTATGGGATAGAACTGGGATAGTTCAGAAGACAGGTCTCATAGTAAATGAGAGGGAGCAAAGTTATACTGAGGCACAGGATGATCCTATGATTAGGAAGGAGCAGTCTCACTCCCAGAGAATTCTGAAAGGCAAGGTATAGTTCCCAAATACACCCTTCTCCCAGTGTCAGTGTCTGGGACAAAATCTATAGCCCTGGTCTAGCTCCAGTTCTGTATAAATTGGATTGATTCTCACACGATCTAGGACTATTATATACTATAGATAGTATTATTCCTATTTTATAAATGTGAAAACCAAGGTTTAGAAAAATTAAATAACTCCACGTTAAATAGTTGATAAATTCTCAGAGGATTTAAACCTGGGTCCTTCCTGACACCAAGCGAAGGATTCCTTTCAAGATGTCCAAGTATTTACCAAAAAAACCCCAAAACAAAACCCATGAATTTTTCCTGGATGGACTGGGGTTGATGATTGAAGTTATAGAGGCAAGTATAAAAAAGAAAAAACCTAAGTTATCTCAGTTGTAAAGATAACGAGTTTGAAATATATAGATTTGGTAGTCACTTCTAGAAGCCAATTGTGTTTGTGTTTGTGTGTGTGTGTGTGTGTGTGTGTGTGTGTGTGTGTGTGTGTGTGTTTGGGAAAGGACTTCTCATGAAGGGGGGAGGTGGAGCAAGAGAGGAGAAGCTGCTTTTAGTAGAACAATGAAAGATGACAAGTCAGGTCTTTGGGACTGAAAGGAAAACAACGATTTGTTGTCTGATGTTCAGGCCTCCGCTGGTACTGTAACTAATGAGGTTATTCTGGTTACAAAGGAAGCATTCATCCCCATAATGAAAAACTCTTCTGCAACTGGTGTTGGGGGAAAAAATATCCAGCAGCTTATTATTAGTTCTGAAGCAAGTTAATTAATTTTTGCCTGTCACTTCAGGTCACTCAATGGACCAAGAATCTGTTTTCACTTTGATGAACAGTCAGAGCAATGGAGGAGCTGTTGCCTCAGTCAGAACCCAAGCCTTCTTGATTCATTTTGTCCATGGTCACTGTATTTTTGTCTAATTTATTGAGGGTTTTTAGGGTGTCCCACCACCTATTCATCAAAGGGATTAGATCCAATTCCCAATGGGTATGAAAGAAATGAAAATAACTAATATACTGCTATTTCTTCTTTTTTACCCCTTAAACAGTGCGAAGAATCTTAGAGGTCTCACTATCTCATATATTTTATGACAGAATTGGTATAAAGAAAGATCTCCTCAGGCTAGAAAGCTCAGCTAAATTTTGTAGTTTGTATTTTATTCATAATTTAAAGTTCACACCTTTGGTTCAAAAAAATCATCATAATAATACCAAAGAGGGAAGCACTTCAAGTGGAAAACAAAACTACAACTTGGAGGTTTCAGAATGCTATAAGTTTAATATGAGTTGAACCAATGATAAGACAACAAAAAGTTAATATAATCATTAGCTTCATTTAGAGAGATATTAGTGACCAGGATTAGTGAAGTGATGGCCATACTATATCTAGAATCACATATTCACTTCTAGGCATTAGGTTTTAGAAATGCCAAGGAGAAGTTGGAGGTTTATTCAAGTGACTCACGGTAACTGCACAGTAAGTGCTTGATACTACGACTAGAATAAAGAGGGGATTCAAAGTCATGCAGTGAAATGTTGGGGGGATTTGTAGCAGGAGCAATGAAGGGAATAAGGGGACCTGATTATTATCTTCAAATATCTGAAAGGTTTTTTCCTGTAAGAAAATTACTTATTTTCTTTGTTTCTCAAGAGTAAAACTAAAGTCCAGCCAAAAATCTTTAATATGTCCCTGTTGTTTCTAGGATAAAAATAAAATCCTTGACACTGAAGATCTTTTTCAATGTGTTCTCATTTATCTTTACATTCCTATTTTATATTTCTTCCCTCACTCTCTGATCCAAACTAGTTTGCTAATTATTTCCTTTTTACAGAAATCCATTTACTTCCTTCTTGTCTTTGTGTGGATGGTCCATCATATATCAAATGAATTATTTTCTTTCCCCTGCTTCTAGAAATCCTTGGCCTCCTTCAGGATATAGTGCAGGGGCTGTATTAACCAGTTCTTAATGCTCTCTCTTGAAATTATTTTAATTTATTCTGTACATATTTTGTATTTATTTATTCATGTACATGATGTGTTATACCAGTAGAATGTGAGCTTTTTGAAGGCAGAGAGCATTTTGTTTTTGTCTTTCTGGTCAAGTACACATTAGAGGCGCTGGCATATTATAGGCATTTAATGAACAATTCTTGAATTGAATTGTATTGGTAGACATAGATTATGGGCAAGATTATGTTTTAAAATTAGAAAAGATGAATTTGGCATAAGGATGACAGTAGATTATGAATAGTATCATCTCATAAAATAGAGATGCAGTAAAGGGTAAAACAAATTTGAAAAGAGCCTTTTGAAAGATATAACAAAGAAAATTCATCCTGAAATTATATCTGAAGCTATAACTGGAAGGAAAACAAGAAACACAAGAAAGCTGGAATAGATCTGTAAAACATAAAACACACACACACACACACGCATATATATATACATACATATATATATATATACATATATATATATGTATATATATATATATATATATATATATATATATATATATACCTTTCACCATTAAAAAATGATTCTTCACTTGTATTTTAATCTCACAATCCTGGATATGCTAATAGATGTGTATAAAAGATCTGAGTTCAAATTTGACTTCTGTCACTCACTAGCTGTATGTCTTACTGTGCAAATCAATTAACCTCTTTTAGTTTCAATTTTCTAATCTTAAAATTGGGAATAAAAATAACATCTACCTACTTGGGTTGTTATGAGAATAAGAGGAGATAACAAATGTCAAGTACTTTGCAAACCTTATAATATTATATAAATATTATTATTGGTCATCAATATAGTAAAGGAAATTCATGCTTCAGGTGATTGGACTAAGATGATCTCTGAGATCTTTTTGTCATTTTCAAGAATTTATGATTTTCTGCTTCGAAAACCCAGATGATTCCACTTGAGACTGTTGGTAAACACAAAATAAAAGGTAGGTCATTGGGATTCTCTGATCACTCAGTTGAGATATCACATTTGCCATAATCAGAGAGGAGTATGTGTATGTGTAATCCATAATTTTTGTCATTTCCTTATTCAAGGGTACCCCTGGCATCTTGAAATAAGTTGTAAGATTTTCTTAAGCAATTTTGGGTGGGGAGAGCATTAGTTTTATAACATTTACTAAGAGATAAGGAATTGTTTTTTGCTTATTATTCATCTTTTCATAATGTTGTGTCAATTTGATTGATAATAGTATTGAAATGTTCTTGTCACTGGTGTCTCATAAAAGAAAGAGAAGCCTGTTACTGACTTCCCCCCCTCATGCACAAGAGGGTTGTGATAGATAATGAAAGAGATAAACTAGAAATCAGACATAACAATAAAACCAAAGACGACATAGGCAAATTTGACTATGTCATTGCTTATTCATTGGCCTTAAGAGATCACCTCATCTAAATTTCCTATCTTAGTGATAAATTGTTGGAGGCAGCATGGTATGGTGCCAAGAGATTCCCATTTGGAATTAGAAGATCTGGATTCTAATTTTGCCTCTCCAACTTACTACTGTAAGATCTGGAACTGGTCATTTAACCTCTCTAGACCTTATCTCCTCATCTATAAAATAACAAGGCTGACCTAAGAAGAACTTTAACAATTCCTTCTATCTCTAAAGCTGTGATTCCATAATATTTACACCTTCATAGATCTTAGAGCAGCAAGTGACATCTAAAGATAATAGGATTGACAACAGATTCAAAGCTAAGAGGATATCTCTTAGGTCATTTAGACCAAAAATCTGATTTAGGGCAAAGAAAATGGAGGCCTGGAGAGGTTAATAGGTTTATTCAAAATCATTGAAGTAGTAAGCCAGTAGACAAAATCAGGTCCTCTGACAAATCTAATGTTCTTTCAGATTAAAGTCACTCTATCCATCTGGTCCTTTGTAACTCAGATCTGATGATCTTTAAACTTGTTCTCAGAGATGTCAAAGTACTTGATAGAGAGCCCTATCAAAGAAGTCAATAGTGAGAAAGAGTTGGAAGAAAATAGGGGCTGGTGACCTTCTTTTCACAAAGAGAGAAAAGGAAACAAGTCATTGTCATGTTTTATGGTACTGAAAAGATATGCAGGTTTGTACAAGTTGGCTTATACTCAGAAAGTATTTGCATGCTTTGCCGCTTGCAAATATAGAACAAAGAATACAAGGACTAGAAAGGACCTCAGAGGTCATCTAACCTAATCAAGCATGTGAAAGGCAAGTAACATATATTACCCATTATTATCCTGTGCCAGACACTATGTTAGGCACTGATGTTACAAAGAGAAAAAAAAAAATCCTTACCCTTAAGGAGCTTACAGTTTATCAGAAGAAATAAGAGATTTACATAGAAGTATAAACAACATATTCAAAACAAATGCAAAGTGGGTTTGCTGGAGTGGTGGTAGTGAAGGGGAGAACAGTATTAGGAAATTAGTAGTTCGATTCCAACATTTTGTACAAAAGAGAAATCTGAATACCAGATGAGACTCAGAAATTTGAAATTAGGTCTCCAGGTGAGAGTACATGTATAATGACCATATTGAACCCACTGAATTTACTCTAAATCACCATCTAAGTAAAAGGAATTGATCCATGTACACCCATACACACACACACACACACACACACACACACACACACACACACACACACACAGATGCATCTACAAATATGGTGTCTCTAAAGTCTTAGGGCAGTTTTAAAATTTAGTGACAAAATTGCAGTAAGACTTCATATATATGTATATATTTATATGTATTTATATCTATGCATCTATTGTACAACCTATAACATATGATGGGAAATGTGAGATGTTTACAGCTAAAGAGTGGCTCAAAATAAAATGGGTTATAAACTTCACTGCAACAGTGACTTGACAGCAAAACCAGTGTTTGAGCAGCTCTAGACAGTTCATTTATGGAGATTTTTAAAAAACTTTGGCATTTTATTTGAAATTACAACATTTCCACCCAACCCCCAAAAGGAACTATTTATCTTGGGTTACCATGAAGATTCTAGCATGTTTCATGTCCTAAGAGGCTTACAGAGCTGCCATGTTTGAGACTTTGGGGGCAGAATGACTTATGAGAGATTATAGCTAATTGCAATGTATTGGAAAAGAGAACAGTGCATTGTGTGATATATCATTCAACTTTAGAGTCATGATTACCATCCTGGGCACAGTCACTTGTTTGTACCCTCAAGAGCCTCTTTTGTTTCATTCTCTGGGATATATCCTAAATGACTTAAGAACAGGAATGGAGCAAAAACTAGAGAAAGAATAAAAAACCTGACCATTTGAGCTAAATCTAGAATGATCTAAACTTTATGACATCCCAAATAATGCATTAGTTAATGTCGCAAGAAAATAAAAAAATGCTATAGTGGATCATATCTGTGGTCCATTCAGTTTGGCATTTATCATTTACAAGATATTCTGTTGTCTCATGCAAGATGAAGTGATGAGGAAAGGAAGGAAAGGGAAAAGGAGGGGGAGAGGAAGGGAAAAGAGAGGAGAAGAAAGGAAAAAAGGGAAAGAAAGAAAGGGAGGAGAGAGATAAAAGAAAAGAGGAGAGGAGGGGAGGGAAAGGGAGTGGGCAGAGGGAAGGGGGAAAATGAGGAGAGAATAGAGGAAAAGAAGAGAGGAAAGGAGAAGAAAGGAGAATGGAGGAGAGGAGAATAGAGGAGAGAAGAGGGGAGGAGAAAGGAGGAGAGGAATAAGAAGGTGGGGATCTAGGCTAAGTCTGGGATCCCAAGAGTCCCCACTGTAAATTTCAACTTTGAATATATAACCTCTGACAATGTCAGTAAATTCTTTTGATAATTTATTTTGTTATTGCTTTTTCTTCCCTCCCCCCGCCCCCCCGCCTTTTCAGGTTTTTCTTCTCTTCTGAGTGCCCATGACTATACCTGGGAATCATTTCTAGTTTGCTTAAAGTCACATTTAGAACATAAAGGTAGAGGAGAAATGGACCATGCTACTTCACTGCTTTAATGGAAAATTTGCTATGCCATCTTTCCACTTCTTTCTTCTTCAAGTCCAATTAGTTTCAGATCTAAGTGGACTATTTCCTGTCTGTATTTTTCAAATCCAATGCATTTTTATAATCAGTAACACATTGTTATACCTCAAGTTCATTGTAAAGTAGTAGTAATAGGGGCTAGTTGGTAGATTCTTATTAGTTCTCCTAATGGTTTGAAGGAGTCTTTTATTTGAAAGTCATTTATATTAAGTCTCATTTATGATATGAGAAAAGAAAGTAGCTAGCTTCACTTCTTGTCTTAATTTTCACCAACATTGTGCTTAGCACATTGTAGAACTTTGATAATTGCTTATTATAGGAGGGTATCCCATCTATCACATAAGGGGGATAGATTAGATGTCCCTGGGGTTGCTCCCTGCTCTCTTATCTATGTCTCTATGATCCAGGATCCTTAATAACATATGAACTGAGATGAAAGTGAAAAAAATTCTTGGATTCCATTGGACTCAGATGTCCTTTGTTGGGAGCCCATGTACAGAGGATACTTTCAAGCTACGTGAACTTGAGGAAATCACCTCATTTCTCCAACCATCAGTTTTCTGTTTTATAAAACAGACCTCATAATACTTGCACCACATTGGCCACATTCACAGATCATTCACAAATAAAAGGAAGAAACGTATATGAAGCATTTGGTAACTATAAAGCATGAGATGAGTGTGATTGTTATTCCTACCTTGGCCTATTTTGTTTTATTGTTGTAGAAACAAATGAGTGTGAAAACAGCTCAAGTGGAGAACTCTGACTCTTTGTGATCCAATTTGGGATTTTCTTGGCAAAGATACTAGAGTAGTTGTCATGTTCTTATCCAACTCATTTTACAGTTGACGAAACTGAGGCAAATAGAGTTGTGTCTCATTCAGGCTCACCAAGATTTTAAGTGACTAAGACCAGATTTGAACTCATGAAGATGAGTCTTCTTGACTCCAGGCCTCTAGGTACTGCTATCTAGCTGCCCTGGTAAAAGCCTACACTCATATGAATTTTTGTTATTGTTGTTGTTGTCTTCATAATCAAATACCATGACATCAAATGAATGATGGCATGACTTGTTCATCATGTTGATTATAGTGAAGAAAATGTTGTGCAAAGCTATCCTTCTCCCTGTCTTTTCCAGAACTGTTTACCCCTTGACCTGGGTAGGAAACAGGACTTCTGATGGTGACCTGGATGCTATGGGAGTTCATATGAATTTATAGGTCAGGAAATGGAGTCACTGAGACTAGTTAGTAAGAAACATCTTTCTCTTGCTAGTGTTTGGTTCTGGCCCTGTGCTGCCTTCTAGTGACAGATTTACTGAAGTTTGCTTTGAGAAGATGCTATTTGAGATCTCCTTGCTGAATCAAACTATATGTCACCAAAATGATTATTCAAGACACATCCCTTGATATTGTCCTTTGTTCATGGATCTGCATTTCTCTGATCTTCTTCATGGTGAGATCTATATTCTGTCTGTGACTCATTTTTATTGTCTCATGTGGCTGGCACAACAAAGAGTTAATCATGGCATCATAAATACAGAGCAACCCTCCAAGTCAAGAAGACACACAATGAAGTTCTTATTTGGACATTTACTGTCTCTATGACCTTAGAAAAGTTAGAAATATCTCTGGATGCTCTAAGCAAGTCTTATTCCTTACTCTCCAGCCATCCTATCACCAGGTCTGCTCAGGACCACCTGCCCTAGGACTCTTGTGGTCTGACAGGTGTGTGTTTCAATAGCCACATCATTCAATAAGACCCCAGCCTACTTCATTTTACTCCCTATTCTCCAACTTCCTTTGTAAGCATTCTCCCCTCTATTCCTGTCCTATTTAAGTCATGATCAAGTCAATTGTTCTTTGAAGTCACTGTTCTTTGAAGGGACATATCAAGCTACCCTTTATGACCCTATTTACCATTCCAATAACTCTAGGAACCAAAATGGTCCTTAGTGGTCACTACCTCCCTGTGATGTCTGCCTTACGCATTAGAACATTAACTGATGACAGAGACTAGTCTTTACCTTTACAGACATATGCCCCAGTACTTAGCTCATAGCAAAAATGTAATTGATGATTTTTTTCATTCATTCATTCATTTATTCATTCATTCATTCATTCTGGCTACAGAACAGTTATCCATATCCATTGATAAAGTAAATTTCCTCACCCAGAGTAATCATCAGCAACAACCACAAAACTAATATCTAGCACAATTCTTGAAATATAGCAGGCACTCAATTTAAATGTTGATAGAATTATTATTTGCTGAGATACCAAAAGGTCTGTCGAGGGTGGAGCATTTGAAAGATTTTGACTAATAGATCATTGTTCCCTGCACTGAGCAACATTGCCTTTCCTTACCTATTCCCATATTTCTTTAAAGGGCAATTCATAAATCAGAGCAGTCTAAACTTCGGAACTAATTTCCCTATTGAAAGTCATGATATTCATCTTCCTGAGTCACTATACAAAATGATTCCAAAATGATCTAGCAATATTTTGAGTGTGTGAACAACTTTAAAAAAAGTCATTCTTGATTACTCCAAGCCAGAATTCTTTCTTTAGGCATACTCTTATTAATCACTTAAGGTGAATTAAAGTAAACATAATCAGTCAGTGATTTAGCTGAATAGTTTGAAAGCCTTCAATGCTCCTAACCAGAGATGATGGCTGTCCCTCTCTTCTCCATCCCTACTGCTCTCCCCTGCCACCCTGTCCAGTTGAAATTAATGAAACTCAAATCAGTAACGTCGGCTCTGAAATGTTCTAGCAATTTTATTTCATAGTTTGGCATCTGGAGGCCCACTGAGTGAAATGTGAATGTTGTTTTGGGTGACTCAGAAGTGTGAGATGTGTTAGAGACATTAAACATCTTCTCAAAACAGAATTTAGTAGGACCAGTAGTTTCAATATGGAACCTAATGACACCCCCCACCTGAATCTCTACCCCAGAAGGTGAATTGCTGGCCTGTCCAGATAATGACTAACCTATATTCAAGGCTCTCAGCTGTTCTGCATTCCTAAATGCATAAGCTCCTGAGTCTCCACCAATGTTTTTTATCATTAGAAGTCAGTCAATCAGAAAACAAAACAAAACAAAACAAAAAAGGGTGGCTAGGGGGCGTAGTGGATAAAACACCGGCCTTGGAGTCAGGAGTACCTGGGTTCAAATCCAGCCTCAGACACTTAGTAATTACCTAGCTGTGTGGCCTTGGGCAAGCCGCTTAACCCCATTTGCCTTGAAAAAAAAAAGAAGTCAGAGTACATGATTAGTTCAAAAGTATTTAATAAAATATTGTAAAAAGAAAATTAAGAAAAATTGCTTTTCTCCATAAAAACCACAGTATACTCTACTAGAGTGCTGGACTTTTTGGTTTTTTTTTACTATAAAAATTGCTTTTTTATATTTCTTCCATGCAAATAAAGACTTTTAGATCCAGTTCAAATCTGGCCTTAGACATTTGCTAGCTGTGTGTCCCTGACTAAGTTTCTTAACCCTATTTGGCTCAATTTCCTCATCTATACATTAAGCTGGAGAAAGTCATGGCAAACCACTTCAAGTATCTTTGCCAAATGGAGTAACAAAGTTGGACATGCCTGAAAAATAACTGAACATTAACACTCTCTGCTTTAAATATGCATAATGTTCATGGAAAGAGTGGCTTCTTTGAGAATGTACTTAGAGAAGATAAATACAAGGTACATGAGTGGTTATCTAATGCCATAGAGAATCAACACTCATAGGAAACTCATGATAAGGATACATGGGTGGAATGGGACAACTCATACTTTTAACCCCATTGGGCTGGACATAATACTTGGATGGTCTCACAGTCTCTAGTGAAGGTTACTTAACCAGACATGCTATTCTGCTGGATACTAGTCAGACAAATCTGACTTCTTTTGGAGTCTGCCCAGCTAGACTCACATGTCTCTAAGTTTTATTTTTTTGATTGTTGCTGCTATTGTTATTTTGTTTGCCTGTTTTTGTTCAGTTGTTTTCAGTGTGACCTCAGTTGAAGTTTTTTTGGCAAAGATAATGGAATGGTTTGTCATTTCCTTCTCTGATTCATTTTACAGATGAGGAAACTGAGGGAAAAAAGGTTAAGTGACTTGCCTAGGGTCATAGAGAAAGTACATGTCTAAGGCCAGATTTGAACTCAGGAAGAAGGCTTTTCCTGACTCTTGATCTGGGACTCTATCCACTGTGCCACCTAGTTACCCCTAGTTTTTAGTTCAGCTAAAATCCTTCCTCAAGGGAAGAGACTGTGCTGCAGAGTTTTTTTTTTGTTGTTGTTGTTTTTGGTTTTTTTGTTTAGCTTTAAAGGAGCTAGCTCCAGCTCTTTTTAGAAAAGGCAAGAATACTTGGCTGAGGAAAAACAACAGCAAACCCTCCTCTTGGATTTCTTGTTTTTTTTTTCTTTCAGAGTCTTTGCTGGAAGTCTATCTTCTTCCTGGCAAGATATTTTTAAGCCCTGTATGCATAGATAGAGAAAGAAAGAGATAAAGAAAGAGAAAGAGAGGAAGAAAGAAAGAGAGGAAGGAAGAAAGAGAGGAAGAAAGGAAGAAAAGAAAAAGAAAGAAAAAGAAAGGAAGGAAGGAAGAGAGGAAGAAAGGAAGAAAGAAAGAAAGAAAGAAAGAAAGAAAGAAAGAAAGAAAGAAAGGAAGGAAGGAAGGAAGGAAGGAAGGAAGGAAGGAAGGAAGGAAGAAAAAGAAAGAAAGAAAGAAAGAAAGAAAGACAGAAAGAAAGAAAGAAAAGAAAGAATGAAAAGAAAGAAAAGAAAGGAAGAGAGAAAGAGGAAGGAAGGAAGGAAGGAAGGAAGGAAGGAAGGAAGGAAGGAAGGAAGGAAGGAAGAGAGAAAGAGGAAAGAAGGAAGGAAGGCAGGAAGGAAGGAGGAAGAAAGAGCTCACCAATCAGAGGAGGACAGAAGGGTTGGATGAACTGACAGTTTGACAAGATCATTGGGGTAGAGGTAGAAAAAATAGGTTTCTCTCAGCTAATGCCCTCAGGTTGACTCTTTTCTTTGGACATTTCTTCCTCATTCAGGGCCTTCAATCCAATGTCAGAAATTTTAATATTCCACATACCTCTGAATTCTAATCTCTGAAGGTTAGAATCAAACAAGTCTGGGGTTCAAGGTTCCCCACTGGTGGAACCCTAAGTACCTTCCACTCTCCCACATAGCTAAATTATAAATATCTGGAGAAAATATGCAAATAATGGCATACCCAGGGAAGAAAGTCATTGTGTATTCTCTAGGCTCAGTCTCATTCTCACCTTTTTGATATGCATATCCAGTCAGACCAAAGAAACAGAGAGGCTTTCCTAGACTCTTTTACATCAGTTTCACGTTTTTCTTTCACCTACTGTCTAACAGAAAACATCAAGTAAGATCTTACCTTCAATAATGAAAGGTATGCATATGTGTGAGAGATAACTGTAAAGTTTAGATTAGGTTCTATCCCTTGTTTTGCCAAAAAAATCATAGCACCTAGGTCATTCCTGCTTGTCAAGAAAGTTTGGCCTACCCATCAAACCATTTTCTACACTTTATTATTTCTGGAATTTATATAGTAAAGATTGAAAGCAGGGATGGAACTCAGAACCCCTCCAGTTCTAACCCTTCATTTCCCTGAAGAGGAAACCAAGGCCCTTTGAGCTCAAGTCACACTGGTAGGAGATATCAGGAATGGGATTTCAAAGTAGGTCCTATGACCTCATGTAAATCTCTATGCATTATGCCATGCTTCTTAACAAGGAACCAGAGGGGATATGTTAAGAAGAAAATAGTAAATATATATTGAAAAATAAATAAATAAAATTATTGAAGTAGACATGAGGCTTTAATTTTTGCAAAGTGCCTTATATACATTATCTCATTTGAAAATCATAACAATTCTGTCAAGCAAAAACTATGATTGTCCCCATTTAATAGATTATGACACAGAGGCATTGTGAAAAAAAAAACAATATCCAAGGTTAAACAGTTATAAATTTTCTGAGGCATAATTTGAACCCTTCTGACTCAATATTCTTTTTTGTTTTGCTTTGCTTATTTTTGGAAAACAAACAGGTTTCAATGCTCTGCCCAAGGATCACACAGCAATAAAGTGACTGAGGTCGAATTTGAACTCAGCTCCTCCTGACTCCAGGGCCAATTCTCTATTCACCGTACTGCATAACTTTCTCCTAGCTTTGTGTTCTATTCCCTGGAGAAGGCAATGTGCCCTTGAAAAGGATCTCTGAAAGAAAATTTTGGCAAAACTAGAAACATTCAAGAATAGGATTATGAGACCCTTGAGAGCTGTTCCCCTATTCCATTCACTCATCACTTACATCTCTTCACCAGGACCTGCTGGGTTTCAACCTTCCCACTCCCTGCTTAATACCATTGTTGCAGACTGTCTCTCAGATGGAGGCTGATGTGATGATTTCTCATTTGAATTTCACAACCACTATATCTAATGTGTCTGAATCCACAGAGAGACATTCCCAGTTTAAGTGATATTCGGAACATCTAACTATTACAAGTTTGTAGTAACAGTAGTAATGAGAATGATTCTGCAAACTGTAGTTCGTGAATAAGCTTATGTCAGTCTACAGAGGGGACCCTCCATTGGATTCTACATGGATGGAGGGGAAGGATGTTGCAGAACATTAATGTCTGAAACTCTGGCATAAGTACAAAGTAGTCTCTGCTTAGGACTTTGTTTTTGTGACTAAAATACTGCTTGGGCAGCCATGTATCCTCTCTTAATGTGATTATCTAGGGAAATTACTGTATGCATGCACACATTTATCTATCTATCTATTTATCTATCTATCTATCTATCTATCTGTATATATATATGTGTATGTATGTGTACATACATATAGAGAAACACACATGGATATGTTATAAATATATGTATACACATATATGCTCACATGTATATAAAGTGCCTGCAAATAGACATGTGTGTATATATATATGTATATATATATATATATATATATATATATATATATATGTATGTATTAAGGGTGTTATAGTCAGTCTTCTTTACCAATGTCAAATCTTATCTGATCTATTGAGTCTTTAAATAGCTAGTTTTTGACTGTGAGACACAAGGTATGATTAGGGATGGTCTGCACAATGCAACCTGTTATTGCTTTGTTGAGAAAGTTCTCATCACATGGAAGTGTTTTTTCCTACTATACTTCCCCATATTCATGTACTTCTGCCTGTCTGATGGTTTTCAGAACTCTAACTAAAAAGTTTTTGTACCTGGGGCAAACAAGTCAAAATACACTTTAACTTATGGGAGTGAGCAGTGGGAAATGGAGATGCTCCAAGAGGATTATTTCCTGGAAGTAAAAATGTAAGATAAGAGATACACTCAATCTTGCTAAGCATCTGATACTTTTCCATTTTAACTAAGGATTCTTATGATTCTTGCTACCCAGCTCCTAATCTCTAGACTTCCTTTTTGATTTCTACACACTTTCAGTAAATTTATTAGATGCCATGGGTTTAACTATCATCTCTATGATTCACAACTATATTGAGTTAGACATCTATCCATCCATCCATCCATCCATCCATCCATCCATCCATCCATCCATCCATCCATCCATCCATCCATCCATCTACCTATCTACATATATAGTTACATTCAATACTAATCTCTCTTCCAGCTTCCAATTCCTCCATCAATAATTACCTATTTCAAACTAGATGTCCTCGTGACATTTTAACTCAACACATCTGAAACTAAATTCATCATGCTGTTCCCCCACACCCTATCCCACTGCCCCATAACCCTTTTTCCAATATTTCTTATTTTTTTTGTTAGTCACTATCACCCTTCACACCTTTCAGCATTATTCAGGATTTATCACTTTCCCTCAACCCACTTACAAAATTGTACAATCTCAGTATTTCTACCTTCACATTTCTTGTTTCTGACCTCATCTTTCCCCTCACACAGTTAATACCTTTGTTCAACCTCTTATTTCTTCCTGTCAAGAATATTGTAACAGTCTCCTAATTGGTCTCCCTGTCTCAAGTCTCTTACCACTACAGTCCAATTCCCCAGCCTAGACTCTATTGCCCAAGGATTTTCCCTTTAAGGAACATTTGACCATCTAATTCCTCTCCTCAATTATGTTTAGTCTCCTGCTGGTTTTTCCGTCTTAGTCTATTTCTTCTACCATCAAATATAATCTCCTATGCTTAGCTTTTTGATGTCCTGTAAAATTTGGCCCTAGCCAATCTTTTCAGCCTTTTTGGACATCATTCCCCTCTTGCACTCTATGATACTGGACTTTTATCTATTCTTTTTTTCCTCTATTCCATATCCCATCTCCATGTCTTTGTATTAACTGCCCCACCTCCCTCTCTTTCTATATTCTCTCTTTAAGATGCAGTATAAATACCATGCAGATGTAAAGCTTTTTATGATCTCTCCTTCTAACTGCTAATACCCTACCTATCCTGTATTAAATATTTTGCATGTGTTTTATTTATTAATTTTATATTTGTTTTATGTATGTGATAAATAATATATATATATAAAACATACATATATTTGGCTGTATACTCATTAGTACATAAATTCCTTTTGATTAGGGATTATTTAATTATTTGAATCAGAATTTAACACAGGACCTAGAACATAGTTGATATTTAATAAGTACTTTTTGATTGATTCTATGTTATTGAAAAAAACAAAAAAATATTGGCACTATATTAAGTGCTTAGTATACAAATAAAAAAGCAAGAAGGGCATTACCCTATAGAAGCTTTCATTTCAATAGGAATACAGAACATACATTGTGACCAAGGATTTGGGAAGTTATGGAAATAGTGAATTCAACAAATGGGCAGTTTCTTGACATACTGTTCTAAAAGCAAAAGATAGAATGTTGACTACAAATGCTGTCAGCACTCACTAAATTCAAAAGTCTGGTTCAAAGTGCCATTTGCCTCACTCTATTTATGACCCTACTGGTTTTCATCCAGGTTCTAATACTATCATTCTATCTACATTTTGGCTGGCCTTGCTTTGACCTGGCTCATATCATAAGGGTTGTTTTCTCCCTTTGTCATAGTCTAGCTCCTCATCCATCATTAGATTATACAATTGTCAATTAATTTCTAATGATTTTTCCTTGCCTGCATTCATCTCAGGATTCAGCCCTTCCCTGACTTGTGGCAACAAGACTTAGCATAGACTCTCTTATAGGACCCTTTGTAAAAAAAGATGATTACATGTCAGTTTGGGAGTCACTTCCAACCTGCCCTAACAACTTTACTGCTGGAAACCTGTCAGAGAGGGGCCAGAGGACCTGTCATCCCTATAGAAGGTCAAGCTCCATTCTGGTGGTGATAAGTTCAAAGCCTCTTAAGTTTCACTATTGTCCTGAGATCTTCAGGAAAATGGAGAAGACCTGCAGGTAGTGTCTGAGGGACTTTGGTTAGAGATCTGTTCTGACACAGGAGCCTGCTGTTTGCAATAGCTGCAAAGTCTGAAAGGGTCTAAGATATATTTTTCCAAGGTCAGCTTCATATGTAAAGAAAGTGTGCTGGGGAAGACAATGGCGGATACAATATCAGAAGCAGCCATAGTATCCTTACTTTGCCCTGACAACCTTACTGACTCTCAATTCAGTATTTTTACTAAACTGGAGTTAAAATCAACTATGAATTTTCCTCACATTCAATGCATGCCTCCTTTTCCTGAAGACTAATGAAATAATTACATAGAAATGACCTCTGACCTGTAATTCCCCACCACACATCCCCCTACAATGATGCATAGCTCTTTTGCATTCCCTTATAGAGTCCTTCCACGTGGCTTAAGTTCACGCAACAGTGCTCATCTCTGGGCCATTTTCAATTAATTTCTCAAGTAAAATTTCATGAGACACTATCAAACCTTTTGCTAAAATCAAGATATATTACAGCTACTCCATTCCCTTAGTCTACTAATCAAAAAGGCAATCAACTTCGTCTGGCGTGATTTGTTCTTTTTAAACCCATAATACTTATTGCTCATAATTCCATTATCCTTGATAGGTTTTTTTCCTCTTAATATTTGTTCCACTATTTTAACAGGAATTGAATTACTAGGTGGTTATTCTCAACAGCATTTTCCCCTCTGATTCTCTGAAAACTTGGTATCAAATTTGGTACAATTTAAATACAGCATTATTTCTTAGCATCATTGCATCCCTCTAGCACAATAATGAAAGAGACTTTAAGAAGTTTGTTAATAGAAGTCTAGGGTACACAATGTAGGCTAATAACACAAAGACAAATGGGAAACAGTACTAAACACCAAGAAGCTTATACTATTTTGAATACCAAAAAATAAATACAAAATATTAACCAAGTGAATATTAAGAAGTTTCAGCAGTTAAGATGGAATGATAACTGGAACAATCAGGGAAGGTCTCAAGTAGGAGGTTACATGTGAGCTGAGCCTTGAAAGAAGAGCAGGATTGTACAAAGCTGAAGGAAAGAGGGAGTGCCTTTCTCAGAAAATGCACCAATGAACTCACTGAATTTCTAGTTGATTATAAAAAAAATAATTTGGCTCATTATAGCAGAATAAAGACTTAAAGATTCTCCTTCAACAAGATATATTTCAAATACTCATTAAGAATATTCATAATCTAGAATATATGGTAATTTTTTAGTTATCTCATTATTGATTACCAATCAGTCATTCAATGTGTTTTCCATTGACATGTAGGAGGTCCAACCCAGAATCTAAGAGAAAGTAGGGTTTTCTATAGGTATCTAAGGCCTACCAAGTATTTCTTTTTTTTGATGACATTTTTTGGTTGCAACACAGAGCTTCTCAATGAAATCTATGACCATTCAAAAGAAATAAGTCTAAGAATACAGAGGAGAATCCAAAAAAGATAAAGAATGAATGAAACCACTGACAAAAGTTAACTTGGCCAGATATTTCTAATGAAGACCAAGTTGGATTGTATTTGAGAAGTTTCACAATGATTTCAATGGTGCCATATCTGTCTGGCAGAAATCCTCATCTTGAATTATTATTTTTCTCCTGATAATGTTATGTGACTGATTTATAGAGCACCATCATCTCCAAAGAACCAAAATTGTGACTAGTTCAAGATGAAAGCAAAAAATACATGTATGGTGTGAGTAAGGGGAGTATAATGTTACTGTCAATGATGACACAGTATCAACCATACCAGTAGGGATGTGAAACATTAAGGGAATGTATGATCAGGAAAGGAGATGAGTTTTTAAGTGTACTAAGACTGAAGAATAACAATAGTAAGTCTAAAGTGCTAGATTCCAGCCCATACCATGTTAGAAATTCCAGAAGTGGGCCTATATTGCATCTCAAAGATCTAACAGGTTAAGAAAATGTGGCATCCCCAAAGAGATTATATTCAAATTGGGGAGACACACATATATATTTATACATATCAATATATAATTATAGTTATATACAAGAGAGGATAGGATATTTAGAAGGAATTGTAGTCAGCGTCAAATGCTGCAGAGAGGTCAAAAGGAATGATGATTGAAAAAACAACACTAGATATAGCAATTAAGACTTGTGAATAACTTTAGAGAGATTGAGACTCATAACCTCATAACTCTGGAAAGTCTCCTTGATTTTTTTAATCTAATTTCCTTCTGGAAAATCTAAACTCATTCCCATTTGTCCTATAGTCCTTCTTCCTGGACTGAAATATAGTTGACACATTTTTTTCTTTAGTCTTTTCTTTCTTTCTTTTTGGTCAAATATGTATAGTTCTTTTTTTATCTTTCAAATTATAAACTTAGCAATCATCAACAAAAAATATTCATATAAACATAATTAAAAAGAAATTATATATAAAACTTTAAGTTCCAGGTAATTCCCTATTTTTAAGAGCTATGCATTCACACATCTCTTTTTACTACCCTCCCCCCCCGACTAATAAACTGGTGGCTCTCTATTACTTCCAGGATTAAATATAAAGGTCTATGTTTTGGCATTTAAAATTCTTCAAAATCTGTCTCCTTCCAATCTTTCTTTAAATCCTTACTTCCCCTCACTCTTTCCACATATCTATTGACTTAATCCAGGTTGCTCCATGTCCCAGTTCTCCATCTTTTCATTCAACCCAGTACTCATGCCTTGAATACTCTCAGAACAAACTTGCTTCCAACTCTAGATTTCCTTGCTTCCATCAAGGCTCATATTTGAACTCTTCTTTCCACTCATATAGCCTGAACCTTATTTCAAGCCGTCATCTCTTCCTGCCTGGACTATTTTAATAAAATTCTATCAATCAATAAGTCTTTCTTAAGAGCATATATTCCAGACACTATGTTAGGTGCTATGTTTACAAGTTCAAATAAGGATCTTGTAATTATTTTCCCTGACTTCCATGTTTCTAATTCGAATGCTTACAGTCATCAAGGTGTATTTCTAAAGCATAGGTCTATCTGTATCACTTTCTCAACTCAAAAAAACTCTGCTGATCATACCACTTTAAGGATAAAAATACAAAATCTTCAACTTGTTATTTGGACTTCACACTCAATCTCTTCTTCTTCTCAGTTATTTGCATCTTACTTCCCTTCACTATTCTGTGATACAGACAAGTCAGCCTCCTCATAGTTCCTTCCTCATGACATCTCAGCTGCTTACCTCCTGCCTTTTCTCCTTGCTTGGAAAGCCCTCCTTTCTCCTCACTGCCATGTTGAATCTTAAGCTTCCAATAAAGCTCAGTTAAGGAAATCCTTCCAGCAAAGGGTTTTCTTGGTTCTTTTACTATTGATATTCCCAAAATTATTTTGTATCTGTGTTATGTGCTTATTTAACTTATTTATACTGGAACCTGCTGTTTTCCCCAAAGAATATAAGTTCTGTGAAGGCAGAGGCTGTTTATTTCTTCTCTTTGTACCCCAAGTAATTAGTTCAATGTCTGTTACAAAGAATGGATTATAAAAGCTTATTAACTAATTGATAACATATTGCTAATGAACTGTTTTTAATTCCCCCATTGTGAGGAAATAAAATGTATGTGTGTACATGTATATTTATAATGAAGCTGCTATGAATACCTTGTATCCATATATTTTAATTACAATAAAATTTCTAGGGTATAGTTTCTGCAGCAGAAGGGATCAAGTTGTAAAGGCTTTTAATTGCTAAAAATGAGACCTTTATATTTGATCATGGAGATAATAGGGACCATCAAAGTATATAGGTGGGGAGCAAGAAAAGGGGTCTGATACAGTTTTTATATAAATTGTTAATAACTTGGAACTTAATAGCTATGAATACTGATTTATAGTCCTTCTCATATATTGCCAAATCATATCCCAAAAGTTTTTGACTGAGGCACAGTTCCATCAATAATATAATAGTGTACATGTTCTGCCAATGACTTATCAGCACAGGATTGTGTAATTCAATGAGCATGCCTCAGATTTGTTTTAATTTGTATTTCTCAAATTATTAGAAAATTTTAGCAGCTTTTTTCTCATTGGGACTAGCTATTTGTTTATATCCTTTGATCATTAAGTCATCAATGAATGGCTATATATTCAATTCTGTATTAGTTCTGGCTATTAGAGTTTTATAATATGTGTATTATAGACTTGTATGAAAGTTTATGAATATCATATGTTTCAACACAGTATTCAAAAAGTCTATTGCCTTTAAGATTCTTATGATACTTAGAGGGGGGATAGAGAGAGGGAGAGGATGTATGTGCATGTGAAATATTTATATGCATATAAATATACATATTTATGGTATAAATTTCCAGTATACATATATACTGAAAACTTTTTGACCCATTTAATTGCTTTGTGTCTTAATGATTTTTGATGTGCAAAAGTCCATTATTTTTATTTAATCAAGATTTTTATTCTTCCATAATTTCTGCTATCTAAAAAACAGATAATAATTTTCTTCCTCTTCAAAAATTGTAATAAATGTATAACTCCATTTTCTTCCAAATTTGTAATGATTTTAAAATTATTTACTTCCCTGATCCAGTGGAAATGTATTATAATATATTATTTCTCATAAGGATAACTATTTTCTATGTAATGCAATTTTCTAAAAAGTTTTTTTATTGAATAATGAATTGTTTCCCTATTGTTTTTAATCTTGCATTATTAAAACATTGTTCAAATGTAGATATTTGATTCTGAGTCATAGTCTAATTCAAGGTTTAACTCAAGTTCCATGTTCTTCAGAAGATCTTTCCTAGGTTCCCTAAACTGATGGTCACATTCCTTTTAAAGTTAGTCTGCATCTTGCAATACCTATGTCTTGCTTGTATCTATCTACCTATTTATCTATTTATCTATCTATCTATCTATCATCTATCTATCTATCTATCTATCTACAATCTCTCAGAATTCAAGCTCCTTCTTAGCACCCTAAAACATAATGTGAATTTTACAAATTTGTTGGTTAATTGATCTTTTTTTCTATTGCTATATCCAATATTAAGCAGTTTTGTCAATTATAACTTAATAATGAAATTTGATAGCTTTCCATATGTCTGTTACTCTTTTTCATAATTCTTATTGATAGTCCTAATCATTTTTATGCTTTGCTCTTTTTTCTAATTGTATATTTAAAATTTTTACAATTAAAAGGAGTCTATCCAGCATAAAGATTAATGTCACAGAATAGAAAAATTATTTTGATAAAAAAATTCATTGCATTATACCATTAAGTTTTAAAGAACTGTCATTTTTACTGTAATTCCTTGACCTAGAAGGGAACTCTAGCTAGTAGACAGGAGAAGATTTCCCATGCTCCGGATGCCTTTAACTGGTTAAGCCTTTAAGACCTAAGCGTCCAGGGGACGCCAGACTGTGAATGGATTTATGACTTTTTATATATTTATGTCAGAAAGTACAGGGAGGGGGAGGGGATTTTTTTTCTCCATTCTCCATGGTATTTACCAATCCAGTGAATATTGATATCCATTATCAATTGAGCAGCAAAGCTACTCAATCACTGGGAGAAAGCAAATCTTGAAGTTAATTATAAAGTTCATTTGAGTGAGTTCAGTCAGAGGCAGTAGTTGATCAGAGAAATACACTCTCCAGGCAAATGAACACAGAGACTGTCACTTCTGTGTTTGAAGAAGGATGCATTCTCAAGAAGCCTGACCTCTGGCAGCAATGAAGTGAATTGACTGAAGATCTAAGGGAGTATCAACCCTGACAATTGCGAACTGAACTGTGGAGACCAGTGAACAATGGAAACACAAATGAGGGACCCACTCATCAGAGACACTGCCTGTGATACCTGAGCTCTCCCTATGAATAAAGGAGTATCAAAATGACCTACAGTACCAGGTGCATGAGTTGCTTTGGCCATATATGTTTCATGTACTTTGTGTACCATCCCATACTTATATTAAGCTTCAATTTTACTTTTTTACATCTTTTACCCTTTTAGTGCTGTCTCCTGGCTTTAGGAGGATACATGCAATTCCTCTTCCACAAGACAATCCTTCAGATAGTCAAAAATATTATATTTTTCTCCCTAGGTTCAAGGTTTTGAATTTTTCCAAACGAATAGCCTAATTCCTTCAAATGGACCCATAACATAATTTTCAAATCAAAAACAGAAATGTAGGGTCCCATGCTGAATGTAATGAACAAGGCAGAGAAGAGCAAACTCTTCATCATTCTGGAATTGGACTTATTCATTATTTATCTCCTGTTTGCATCTTGACAAAATGAGAAAACTCTAGCTTTGTTTCTGATGTAACTTTTGATATCATTTTCAGTATATTTTCTTCTAGCACTTTTGTCTTTGATTCTTTATGCCTATAGTTTTCCCCATCTCTTCATTTTAGGGTTCTTCTTTAGCTTGTTCATTTCTTTTAGCAATTTCTCAAAATTTCTTTGTGAGGATTTCTGGTAGCTTTTCTTCTTCTTGGCATTTCTATGGCTCCCTCTTTCAGGGAAAATATTGACAGATTTTTATTTGCCATCTCACTTAATGTCCTAATTCCATTTCTATGGTGTTTCTTAGACTACGGATCACTGGGTAGATGTGAGGATGTCACAAATATTACTTCAAATGAGTTCTGGGAGGAATACTGCTACATTAACTTTACTATGGCTTCTGACCTGGAATGCTTCCCAGCAGACCAAAGTCCATATCAGTCTTTTTTTCTTTCCTGATCCTCCCTTCTAAGAAGCATAGTCTTATGCCTTTGTCGCTGACTTGTCTTGCCTCTGTGCTAAAGAAGATGAGAACCCCCTGGCCCTGTCTGCTTTTATCATAGTAGTGCACCTGCTATGGGATTCCCAGAATGATAGTGTACATGGCCTCTGCTTTGTGACTTGGATAAAAAGTGGAAGATTATATGAGAGTCCACTTGAGAGTCTTTACATGAGAAAGAAGTAGTTTTACTTAGTCTTTCCTTAAGACTTCTATTTCCTAAACTTTAAGCCTTATACTTTTGGAAATATTTTTCACATCTCATTCATTTTTTCTTTAGATTTATTAAATTTTTTGAATGAACAGTTTTTCTCCCTTCTCCCTTTGTCCTCATAACAAATATGTATTACATGTGTACATATACATTTTTATATACATGTATACTTCTCTCTCCATTTATACATATAAATACATAGCTTAAATAGATAAATAGATACAGAGATGGAAAGATGATATATAAATTGATGAAAGAAAACATATAAATCAATGGATTCACAGTTGGATAGGCAAATGATGAATGGTTGATTAAAGGATAAACAAATGAAAGATAGATAAATGAATAATAGATAGATGACAGGTGTGTTGGTCATTTAAGAACTTAAGAAAGTTCTTAAGTCTATCAAATGTGTTTATCATTAAAATGCTTGATATTGTATAAATTCTTTTCTTGATTTTTCTCACTTTCGCATGAGATCCTCTAAGACCTTGCCAGTCACAAGCATAGTTAGAGGACCATATCCTTATAATTGTATTCCAAACTCCATTTTGAAACCACTTTAAAGCCAAGATTCTTTTTGTAGCAATTTTATTTTATTCTAACAGCATTTTATTTTTTCAAATACATGTAAAGATAATTTTTAACATTCATTTTTTTTCTAAAATTTTGAATTCCAAGTTTTCTCCATTTCTCCTCCCAACAATAATAAGCTATTTGATTAAAGGTTATATATGTGCAATGATGTAAAACTTATTTCTATATTAGTCATGTTACAAAAGAAGGAATAGTTTGCAAAAAATTCAGTTTGCAAAAGAAAAAAAAGAAAGTCAAAATAGCATAATGACTGTAGATAGCATTTTCTATCATGGGTCTTTTGGAATTGTCTTGGATCACTGAATTGCTGAGAAGAGCTAAGCAAAACATTGTTTGATCATCATACATGTTATTGTTATTGTTTGTAATGTTTTCCTGGTTCTGCTCTCTTCAGTTTGCATCAGTTCATGTAAGTTTTACCAGGTTTTTCTGAAATCTGTCTGCTTATCATTTTTTATAGCATGATAGTATTCCATTACATTCATATGCCATAACTTGTTTTGTCATTTCTCATTTGATATTGGGAGATTCCCTTAAATTTCCAACTCTTTGCCAACACACAAAGAACTACTATGAATATTTTTGCAGCTGTAGATCCTTTAACCTTTTTTATGATTTCTTCTGAATACAGACTAGTATTGCTGGATCAAAGGATATACACAGTTTGATTGCCCTTTGGACAGCCAAGATACTTAGAAACTGTCACTGCTGATTGATTAAGCTAAAAGTCCACTATAGACCCTCATTCTATTTACAATGAATTAACTCTCCAACTTGAAACTGTGGAATTTTTCCTTCCTCCTTAAGAGAGATCATCTTTCAGTTAGTTCAATAACAGCAATACGATTTTGATCTGCCTACTTTTCCTTTGGTCTGATGATTTTAAATTCAATTTCTGTTTTTCAAAGTACTGACTACTCCCTTTGGAGAATGCTAATTCTTTTCAAGTATATGGTGCAAATGATTCATGACCTTAATCAGTGTGTCTCTGTCACTTTTAGAAAGTGGGCCATCTAAACCAACTGATAATGAAGATAGCAGTGAGACTTAAAAATTATGGAAACATATCTAAACAGCTTCTAATAAGTGACAGGCAATCAGAGAAGTAGAGCCATAGGATTTACTTATTTTTTTAATGGTAGATACTTTCATCTAGAAACTAGAAACACCAGGTGTCTTTAAGTTTTTTGGGTCATGCACCCCTTAATAAATAAAAAAATAATATGTTTACTTACACAAAGTAAAGTGACAAAGGAAATGAATCATATCAAAATATAATCAATCAAAGGGAAGGGAACAAACATTAAGCACTAGATATTGTGCTGAGCACTCTATAAATATCTCATTTGAGCCTCACAACCACCCTGTGGAGAAGGTGCTATTATTATTCCCATTACAAAGAGGAAACTGAAGGAGTCATTAAGTATTTTGTTTAGAGTTACATATCTTCATTTTCTGAGATCTGATTTGAACTCAGATTCACTCCTCTCCCAGTGTTCATTCTATCTCCTGTACCAACTAGTTGTCTCAAAGAAGTTTTCTTTAAAAGTACATGAATCTAGGCAGCTAGTTTGAGCAGTGGATAGAGCACCGACCCTGGAGTCAGGAGTACCTGAGTTCAAATCAGGCCTCAGACACTTAATAATTGCCTAGCTGTGTGGCCTTGGGCAAGCCACTTAACCCCATTGCCTTGCAAAAACCTAAAAAAAAAGTACATGAATCTCAGGTTGATAATTCTTGCAAATACTTTCAGTAGTTGCTTTAGCCATAGACTTCATCCTCTGGCAGCTATCTTACTTCTAATGTACCTCTCTGCAACTTAGCTAAACTAGTTCTCTGACAGCACTTGAGGATGGAGTCAATACTCCAGGGCCTTCCTGATAATTAGATCTGTTTGTATTTTTTCAAGAATGCAGAGATGTCCAATGATGAAGAAAAAGAGGGAGATGTTAGGAGATGATTTCTGAAATTTAGATCAAAGAGGCAACACAATACTGAAGATTCTGAGACATATTTAGTCCATATGATTCCTCATCAGGGCTGGTCCCTGCAAAATGCAGATGCAATTGAAACTTCTCTCCAATGAATAACTACCTCACTTCAGACATTTCATTTCTATTGCTATTGTTGTCATTGTGCCAATTATGTCATAGCCTTTCAGAGACTGTCATAACCTAATCACCCACTGCCCTATGAGCATGTAGAGAGCTGGGTCTAGATATCTGAGTTCAAATCTGGTCTCAGATACTTACTAGTTGTATGACTCTGGGCCTTAACCCTGTTTGGAGAAAGAAATGGCAAACTGCTCCAGTATGTTGCTAAGAAAACCCCAAATGGAATCACAAAGAGTCAGAAAGGACTGAAAAACAACTCAACAACAAAACACCTCTCCTATATTTCACAATCCCAGAATTGACTCCCTGATAAGAGGAAGTTAATCAATAAACTCCCTGACTCATAATAGAGAAGGGCCTGAGGAAATCTTCAAGCTATATGTAAGAATATTGGACTAATGGAGTCTGCAAAATAGGTATACAGCCCATAAAAAAGTATAAGAATATGGAATTACTTTTTCCATCATTATAAATACCATACATATGTAGACAAATAAAGCATCCATTAAATACTTACTCCAGGCCAGGCCCCAGACAATAGTAAAGTAATATTTGCCCTCAAGGAACTTTCATTCTAATGGAAGAGACAATATGTGTATATATAAGGATATTCAGAAGATATAACAAATGAGTAATGAGTGCCAAATAGTTTTGGGAGAGAGGTCACTAGCAGTTAGAAGAATCAATCAAAATTTCATGTAAAAAAGGTGTTACTTAAGCAGCATCTTGAATGACACCAAACATTACAAAAAAACAGCTGAGTAGGGAGAACATTCCAGACAATCAATGCAAAACTGCAAATGGGTCAATAGTCTCTCTCTCCTTGTCTCTCCTCTCCACTTTACATCTCCCTGTCTTTCTCCCTCTTTCCACACTCTCTCTCTCTCTCTCTCTCTCTCTCTCTCTCTCCCTCCCTTTTTCTTTTCTCTTTTTGTCTACTCCATATTTAGTATATTCTGCTTTTTTATGAGAGTTAACTTGTATACTCATCTCTCCCACCAATAGCCCAGATTGTAGGACTCCAAAAGAATTGGATCCATACTTAGTCTTTCTTTATTTTGTAGAGGTGAATATTATATCAGAAGACTGGAAAGGTAGGACAGAGCCTGTTTGTGAAGAACTTTAAATACCAAGGTAAAAGGGAGGCAGTGGAATTAGTGCTCTTCTGGAAAATGGACTGAAATGGGGAACGTCTGAGGAACAGAAACTTCAAATAGGATTCCATTGCAATAGTCCAAGTGAGAGATGAAGAGGGGAGAACCTGTGTGAGTGGAGAGAAGGGGAATATGCAAGAGATGGTATGGAACAGGAAATGAAATTTGTTAAAAGGTTCATTGTCCATGTGGGATGAGTAAGAGGGAGACATCAAGGATGATTTTGAGGTTGAGAATCTGGTTATATGAAAGTGTCTCTGAGAGACTGAACTGCTGCTCAGCATCAGGTTAGTCTTCTCTGCTTTTATTTTAAATACCCACAAACACACACACATACATACATACATACATACATACATACACATAAGTAAAAAGGCACAAACACTCAGAGACAACTATCCCAAGGTATCCTGATGTTTGCTGACAGTTCATCTAGGACTCAAAGAAGCAGAGGAAGAAACTGAGCCTCTTGGACTTCTCTATTTCCCCTCTACTGAATCAAGAAACCCGAGGCAGAAATGCAAAATGTCTACTGTGAATCCTCAAATGACTGCTTGGTTTCTCCCCATCTACTCTCTAAATAACTGAAGTTGGATTTGGTCCCAGAGATCTCCAAATTGGTTAATAACTTTGTTGTGTTCTGTCTTTGCTCAGATATTGACTCTCTCTTTCCAGTATATTTTAAAAAGTAAACTTAAAAAGTACCCTCACCTTTGTTATTCTGGTTCAAAATGACTGCAATAGTGGAATTTTTAGAGTAAACAGTAAAAAAAAGTCACATAGGGTATAAATGTTCATTATATTCTCTCTCTCTCTCTCTCTCTCTCTCTCTCTCTCTCTCTCTCTCTCTCTCTCGTCTCTCTTCTCCACTCTCTCACACTCCTCTCTCTTTCTTTCTCTGTTTCTCTTCCTTTTTCTCTTTTTCATATTTATCATATTCTGCCTTTTATAGGAGTTATTTGTACACTCATCTCTCCCACCATTAGCTCAGATTGTAGAACTGCAGGGGAGCTAGATCCACATTTAATCTTTCTTTAAATCCCCATCACTTTGGGCATTGCTCTGCAGGCACTTTGCTAAATTGATGAATTCTTTACAGAATCATAGACTCTCAGAATTGAAAGGGACCTTTGAGGTCATCTAGTCCAAACTGTACCTAAATTAGAATCCTCTTTTCAGCACTCTTAACAATTAGTCACTCAGTCATTTCTTAAAGGTTTCTTGTAGGTGGGAAGTGAGGAGCATCCTTTC
The DNA here is from genome assembly GCF_037893015.1 of Macrotis lagotis. NCBI lineage: Eukaryota > Metazoa > Chordata > Mammalia > Peramelemorphia > Peramelidae > Macrotis > Macrotis lagotis. The sequence goes on along the minus strand of NC_133658.1, from coordinate 236,698,867 downwards.
CCTTAAGGGGGGGCTCATTCCACTTTAAAATGAATATAAATGTTAGAAAGTTTTTCAATGAGATGAGCTAACATCTGAATCTAAACAAATTCTACTTGGTTTAGCTCTCCTTTGATGGACACCCTGTTATAATATGGAGGTGACCTTGACTTCTTTTTTCCATTTCTCTTCTTTCTTTCTTCTTTGGTTTTTAAGATCCTTTTTGAATTCCTTTAAGACGTTTTAGAATTGAGGCCAACTCACAAACTCCTTTAAGGGTTCACATAGAGGTAATTTGTCATTGCTTTCATCTTTTGAGATGACATTTTTATTGTACATATCAAAAAAGTTGCTCTATGGCTAGCTCTCTTTTTGATTTTTTGCTCATTTTGATAGCTGGGCTCTGCTCCTGGGGTATAGGAAGTACAGTCCCAAGCTTTTAATTCTGGGGCCCAGATCTGGTTCTTTGTTTATCACTTGCCAAGGTGTTGCCTAAGCAAAAATTTGTTTCTTCCTTTATACCAAGGTTTTGCCTTTTAGTGATTTGTTCCCAACTTAATCCTGTCTGTCGCCCCAGTGTTGCCAGAGCTCAGACTTTGTCTGGAGTGGAGACCTTCCTTGCCGTCCTGCTGTCAAGCTGGCTTGCTGAGGAAGGACCTGGGCTGCACTGTGACTAAGAACTTTCCACTGACTTACCCATTCACCTGTCTGCATTAGGCTATACTTTCCCTTTATACCAGAAGAAATAGACCTTTTATTGAAGACCTTCCTTGATATCTTGAGTTGAGAGCTTGTTACATTCTTTTTTTTTTTTTGGTGGGAGCTATAGCTTTAATATCTGTGTAGAGACTTCATTTACAGTTCTATCAAAATAAGTTCTGGGAACTTCCTAGTTCTCTACCTAGGCTCTCTACCTTGACCTCTTTAAAGCAATGTATGCATTTATTCAAGACAAATCTAACTAAATTCAAAGAGGCTCATGACTCGTTTCATTGGTTGGCAGATTTATTTCCACCCCCCACAATGAATGCATGAAACTGTCTACTAAGGCAGAGAGGGGATAGGAATTTGTGAGTTGGTAGAGAGAATAGGCATAACAACAAAATCCTGAAGTGCCTCATGCAAGTATGTATTTGGCATGACAATTGTCTTTAGGAATTTTAAGAATTGAGTTTAAGAGGGGCTGAGCATCAAATTCTTTCTGCTTAGTTGACGACCAAAACTAGATAGGAGAAATGCACAAGCTAGGACTGAAGATGAAAGGGAGAAGGTGAGTGAAATTTTTAGGCAAGTGAGGTGATTTTATAGGTCTTCAAATGTTTATAAGGCATTCTTATTCTATTTTCCTTTAACAATTATTCTGAAGAATACCCTCCCCACCCCACCCCCCACTACAACTTTTTTTTTCTTGGACTTCATCCTTAAACCTTAAAATATGGATTTATTCGGATCTAGTCTGTTAATCATCTCCAGAGATATCACACGAAGGTTTGGTTATAAATCTTGTACAACTTGTAGTTTGAAAGAGTGTTGTTCTACCCATTCCATTGTATTCAGACAAAGATTATTCCTGAATTCTATTTGATGAATATTTACAATATTAAGCACCTAATGTACACTAAGAACTGTATTTGGTATGGTAGTTGAAGAAGAGAGACAAAGCATAAAGCAAACTTGGTCTACAAGGCTTTTACTGGAGTTGGGAAATATGTTTATAGATAAGTAAATACATAACACATGCATAATGAGGGAGGGAAGTTGTTAACAACTGAAGAAAGGAGGGGAAATCAAGAAGGCTTCTTGAAAAAGGTAGCATTTGATCTTGAATAGAACTAGGGATTCTAAGAGGTAGAAAAGACCTGATAAAAAGCATTTTCATTTCAATGAGGAAAAGTTCTTTCACACACACACACACACACACACACACACACACACACACACACACACACAAAGCCAACCCCCAAAACACCATAATTATTAAGATTCCATTCCACTGAGAATAAAACTTCCAGGTCTCAAACTAAATTTAAAAGCAGCAGCAGCAGCAGTGTGTGGTGTGTGTGTGTGTGTGTGTGTGTGTGTGTGTGTGTGTGTGTGTGTGTGTTTGTATGTTAATGGAACAGATTAGACTAGGAACAATCAGAAATAAATTATGTAGGAAATGATTTCCTATTTGAAAATAACTTCTAGGAAAACTAGAAAACAATCTGGCAGAAAATTGACTAAGAACAACATTTTATACCACATTCCATAATAAATGCAAAATAGATATATGACCTTATATACATTAGAGCATTCTGTTAATAAAAAGACATGGAAGAGAAGCACATAATATACCTTTTACAGTTATTGGTAGGAAATGATTTCTTGACCAAACAAGGAAAAGAAATAATTACAAAAGATACAAATAAATAATTCTATTAGTTTTAAAAGCTTTTGTACAAACATCATTAATGATGAAAAGAGATAGTTGACTAAAATCAATTTGTTTCCTAAGGATTTAGCATAAGAATAGATATCTAATAGATAATCAATATAAATATATAAGATCCAAAAACTATTCCCCAAATAGAGACATGTTCAAAGGATATTAACAAAGAGTTCTCAAAGGACCAGTCATAAATTTCTAACACCTATAGGAAAGAATATTCCAAATTACTAATTAATAAGAGAAAGGTAAATCAAAACAACTTCAGGTTTTCCCTCACAGTTAGCAAATTGATATAGAAGAGAAAAAAATAGATATAACCATAGTTTGGAGGAGCTATGGAAAGATAGTCAAACCTATATTATAGATGAAACAATGAATTAATAAAACCATTTTGCAAAGTAGTTTGCTATCACGCAAAGTGACTAAAATCCCTATTCCCTCTGTCCCAGAGATTCCAGGGTTAGCTGTTTACTCCCAAAGAGGTCAATGACACAAACAATCTACATACAATAAGATATTTATAGCAATACTTTTTTGTGTGGTAGAAAAGAATTGGAAACAAAGAAGATGCCAATCAATTTGAAAATGGCTGAGCAAATTGTTTTATGTGAATATAATGGAATATTGCTGTACTATAAGAAATGATGAAAATCCTCAACACCAAGAGACATGGAAAGATGTGAATTAGTGTGAAATGAAATAAATAAAGCCAGGAAAAGAATATACACAGTGACTTCATAATGTAAATGGGAAACAACAACAACAAAATAGTTGAAGATGAACATTATGATGTTATCAAGAACAAAAGGGATTTTCAAGAAAGGATGTAAGAAAACATCCTCATCTCCTGCCTACATAAGGAAATTGCCAATGAGTGAGGAACAATATATATGATATCACATTTTTTAGATATATTGATCAGTTTTGCTGATTTTTCTCTTCTTCCTTTTTTTCTCTTTAAATTCTTTGTTATATAGATGATTTCCTAGGAGGAGTTAAGGAAAGAAACACATTAGCAAATTTAGGTGATATAAAACCAAAATAAAACAACAGAGATCTATTCTTAAAAGCTTTCCTCACATCAGCTAGCAGGCACACCAAATGATTTTATCTTTGTTTTGGGGGGTATAGAAGAGGTAAAGTAACTTTCCTTAATCCTCTCTAAATCACAAGATATAGGAAAGCTTCCTCCTTGCTCTTTAAGTTCTGCATAGGTTTGTGTGTTTGTTTGTGTGTGTGTGTGTGTGTGTGTGTGTGTGTGTGTGTGTGTGTGTGTGTGTGTGTGATTTCCCATTAATGGTCTCAGTCTAATAGAGACTGTCTGATAAGCTTACTATTTTACTGACTAGCAGAGGATCACTGCACAAGGACACTTCAATAAAGGTTTTTGATGACAGTCATGATAACAAAATCACATTTATTAAAGGACTGTTCCAGATCCCTTTAGAAAATAGAATCCTGTATTCCAGAATCTACAAGTTGGAAGGGACCTCAGAGACTAGCCTATCCAACTCATAACTGAACAAGTTTCTCTCTGTGGCTTCCCTACAAGGTTGGGAAACTTTGTGGAACAAGCATTTCCACTTTATCATCATTTTGAAAATGCTTCATATTTGGTCCAAATCTGTTGCCACTAAAAGTAAGAGGGACAATGTCCTCCTACTAACTGTGCAAAGAGCATTGGACTTGGAGTTAAGAGGGTTTAAATTTGATTCCTGTTTTTGACCCTCACTATGTAACTTTGGTCAAGTCTTTTATCTAATAGCTCTGATTTTTATACAATGGGGATAATAATAGCACTTATCTCACAGTTTATTTGTGAGAATGACAATATAGCATACATTAAGGACTGTAAATTTAGAGCTTTATAGAAATATTAGATATCAAAATCTTAATCATTATTGTTATTAACATCATCATTATTATGTCAATGTGATTCAGCTATCTTTCAAGACCACAATATTATTTTTTGATATTTTGGAAGAAGTAGTTAGTTCCAAGAGACTTTGAGTGCTAATGTTTCCTTGTCTATATAGGAGAAGACACTACTAATAAGTATATGAGGCCAGATTTGAACTCAGGAAGATAAGTCTTCCTACCTCCAAGCCTGGTGCTCTTTCCACTGCACCACCCAGCTGCTCAAGCTTCTGATACTTAAGGTATAAGAAAAGGAGAAACTGCTTCTGTCTATCTAACTCTCCAAAAGGAGTTCAACTTAAACCATTCCCCTGGTACTTCTTAAAAAGTCACAAACCACCTCACCCTAAATGATTCCTTACCATTTTATTAATTTATAATATTGTGGTCCATCAAGATTATCATTCTTTATTATCTTGCTGCTCTGAATTGTATCTCACTTATTATTCTCAGTTCCAGAGACCATAAATTAAAACCAGTCAAAATTTATACTCCTGTGGTTCATTATCTGTGATTGCTATTATTCTCTCTGCCTTCCTCAAGCCCTTCTTCTGGCCGATCCACATCCTTTGACAAGAAATATTACAAAAGGATCTAAATATCATCCAACTAATAAATGTGGGATTAAAAAAGCCCCAAGCCTATGGCACCTGCCTGCCACTTAACCACCCACTTACACTGTCTTTCTTATTGGAACCTCTCTGTCCTTTTCACTGTAGCAAAAGATACTACAACCTCCCAGAAAGATAATCACACACACACACAAACAGAGAGAGAGTGAGAGAGAGAGAGAGAGAGAGAGAGAGAGAGAGAGAGAGAGAGAGAGAGAGTCTGAAGGTCTGAATGCTGCTCCCTTCTTTGCCTCTGGGCAACATCAGAACTGCAAGATATCTGAGCATTGTACACAAGAAGAAACTGAGGCACAGGGAGAGGAATGAGTATATGAGTATATTCAATGTCTCATAATGGGTTAGTAATAGTACCCATGATAATAGTTCAGGTCTCCTAACCCACAATCTATTGCTTCTTCTACTATATCATAAATCATTGGTTCATATATTTAGAGTGAGACTGTCTAGCCCAACCTTATCTTTTATACATATGAGGAAACTGAAGTCCAGCTAAGTAACTTGATCTCATCTCCCACCTCTTTTCTTTTGTCTTGGCAGGATCCCATACCTGGAATGCATTTTCTTCTTAACTCCTTCTCATCCTTTAAGATGGTGTCAAACCATCATTTCCTACATGAAGCCTTTTCTTGGTGCTCTTCCTCCCAAATGACTCAGAATTTAAAGACTTTCCAATGCAATCTAGCAAACACTGATTAACTTTCTAGAATGTATCAGACACTGTGCTAAGCATTGGAGATACAATTAATAAAATGATAGTCTCTACCCTCCAGAGCTTACAATATAAAGGAAGAGACAACATGTGACAGGAGGGGGGAGAGGACACAAAGTGATGCTTGGCTTAGGAGTATCTTGCTCCATGCAATTAAAATCACACAGGGCAGCAAGTTCAAAGTGGAGTAAATTAAGTCCAGTTCCTGCCTTTATAATATTGGAAGGAATTTTGTGCTTCTTCCTCTAACCCTATAGATTTGTATTTATTCATATGTATATATATATATATATATATATATATATATATATATATATATATGTATATATTCTACATATGCATATGCATATGCCGACCTTTATATGAAGGTTGTTCAATCAGATCTGACTCTTCGTGACTCCATTTGGAGTTTTCTTGGCAAAGATAATGGAGTGACTTGCCATTTCTTATTCCAGTTCATTTTATGATGAGTAAACTGAGGCAAACAGAGTAAAGTGACTTGTCTGGGGTCACACAGCTTAGTAACTATTTGCCTATATACATATATTACATATACTGTATATATACACACATAGATTTAATGTATGCACATATATACAGATATATGCAATATTGTCTATTAGAATGAATGCTCATGGCAAGTAGGAATTATTTCATTATTAGAACTTTATAGAGTCTCCAATGTCTGGCACAGAGCTAATAAACAAGCATTTATTAAGCACCTAGTATATATATATAGATAGATAGATAGATAGATGATATAGATAGAGATAGAGATAGAGATAGAGATAGAGATAGAGATAGAGATAGAGATAGAGATAGAGATAGAGATAGAGATAGATATCAAGCAGATGCAAAGGCAGAAAAAAAACAGCCTATGCTCTCAAGGAGCTCACCATCTAGACATAAATGGCTATATATGAACAAGCAATATATAGAATAAATTGAAGCAAATCAAAGGAGGGGGGAGAGTAACATAAAGGGGGATAAGGAAAAGCTTCTTGTAAATTGCAGGTGCTTAATAAATATTTGTGAATTGATTGCCTCAAATCTCACAGATAGGAGGTGGTGGAAGCAGGATTCATCTGCACCTCAGTCTCCTGCCTTGTAAAATTGGAGGAGCACTCCAGTTGATGTCCTTTAGGTTCCCTTGTTCCACTCTTCCCCACCCCCACCACATTGGACATCTGCCACCTGGAAGTGTCTGTATTCATCAAGTTGTCAGATAGCTTGATAAAGTAGATGAGGGTACCACTTAATTTCAGGGGCAAAGCAATAAACCTTTGTGATACCCAGAGTAAAATTCCACAAAGCAGGTAGAATTTCACTCAGAAGGCACTTGTCACCTATCACCCCTTCCCCACTCTGCTGGCCAGTGACCAAAATCTATTCTAGATCACAAAGTTCTCAAAATAGAACTAGAGTGAGGGCCCTCTTGTTGGGAGGGGGAACTACCTTTAAGGACAAGGATAAAGTGAGTCTCTTCTCCTTCATACTGAATTCAAGAAATCACAAACGTGCCAAAAGTTGATGCCTCCCCAGCACACACCTTTCTACCTCTCTATACTGGAATGTTCTCTTCCTCCTCCCTTTTCCCTTCTTGGAATCCTTAGCTTCTTTCACCCCTCATCTCAAGGGCCAGTTTCTTCTTGAGGCCTTGGCGGATGCCCTTAGTGGTATTTTCTTCCTCCTGCCTAAATCACTGTTGTGCTCATTTGTTATAAATTCTTGACTTACCTTATGTGTGAATGAAAGATCAGAGCATCTCACCATTTGTATTTACTGCACCAGGGTCAAAAGATGGTGCCTGCTAGACAACATATTAAGTTAAGTCAAAAAGCATTTATTGACCACCTACTCTATGGTAGGCACTGTTTTAAGTGCTTGAGACAAAGAAAGAAAGACCAGTGAAAACCCCAACTCTGAGGGAGGTTACTGTCTAATGGAGGAGACAAATTGAAAAAAATATCCAAACAAATAGATATGTATAGACAGGATAAATTAGAGATTTATGAGAGAGAGAGAGAGAGAGAGAGAGAGAGAGAGAGAGAGAGAGAGAGAGAGAGAGAGCTTGAATCAACAAGCTCTATTCAAAGAGTTCAGGGGTTGGAATTTGAATTCTTGATCTAGGATATACTGTGAGTGCTTGACCAAATCACAGATCATCCCTGAGGATCACTTTCCTCATCTCTCAAATGGGGATGATAATATCTGTATTACCATCCTCATGGGTGGTTGTGGGTAAAATGTTTCCTATATTCTACAAGTTATAATTGTTTAGCCTGACCAATATGAGAATAAGATGGGGTGGGCGTGGATGGGTCAATTTTAAGATCATGAAATCATAGATTTGGGATTAGAAGGAACCTTGTCAAACACCCTCATTTTATAGTTGTGCAACTAAGATTAAGTATTCTATTAGATTGCTTGCTGTCTTGGGGAGGAAGGATGATAATAATGATGATGATGATGATGATGATGATATTAATATTAACAGTTGTTCTTCATTATTGAAGAGGACCACACAAACCAAGTAATTGGTAGTGTGACTTGAACAAATATATTTATTATAGTGAGGACTGTGCTGTACAAGACATCCTTCTCACTTGCCTTTTCCAGAACCATTCTACCCCATGACCTGATTTGAAAGGAAAAAGTACTATTGGTCACGATCTGTATGCCTCAGGAATCTCTTGACCTTTGAATTGGTTTCTCTTAAGCCCAAACCAGAGATACTTTAGAGCACCATCAATGCTGGAAAAACACTAGCATGTGATTTCTGGTGACAGAATGCAACAACTCCATATATCCAAACCTGTCTCTCAATAGACTAATTGTCAGTTCAGTTTTTTCCCCCTCAGATCTTCCACCTTCAAACATGCTGCCCATGGAAACCAAAGACTTTCTTTTCCTGGAAGCTGGATGAGAGGAAGGGGGAAAAAATTGAAACTCAAAATCTTATTAAAACTGAATGTTGAAAACTATCTTTACATGTAATTGGAATAAAATACTATTAAAAAAAGATTAAATGATTTACCCACTTATGAACTAAGAAAAAGAAGCAAAATCTGGGATTCAAATCTTCTATCTGTAAAGCCAGGATGCTCTTCATTCTGAATTGTATGTTACAATGACAGAGAGACAGACAGACAGATGGACAGACAGAAAGAGAAATTCAGGGAGAGAAAGAGTGAGAGAACGAGAGCGAGAGCGAGAGAGAGAGAGAAATTGTGAACTACTTTCTCTCTTCCTCTCCCCTCAGATCCTCTTCAGCTTCATCTCTGTTATTATCTAATCCAGTCACCATTATAGTCAATGGGCCTCAAAGCCTGTGATCTTAGGACAATTGTCCCAATTTTCTGTATCTTTGAAATGGACTTTGCCTAAAAAAATAAAACCCCAAAACATGGGAACATCTGTTTACCCTAGCAAGGAGTCACCAATTATATCCCTTTATGGAATAGAAACCCATTCTCAATTATGGACCAATCTTTTATATTTTCCCTCACTGAGTCAAATAAAAAGGCCTGTGAAAAGATAGAGGAGCTGAGTCTGATCTGATCTCTGTCCCTTTGGGACATCTAGGCAAGACAGGGCTTCTAACAGTGGTTTATCAATCAATTATGGAGCACTTGGTAAATGCCCAGCACACTACCATGAGGAACTCATGGAGATTGGATGAGATCATATTTGTAAAATATTTTGCTCCTAGAAACAAATGCAAGGCAAACATGAGACACTGTAAGAAGGCCTTCAAATCATTTGTATCAGGCAGAATGATCACTGAAGTTCTCCCACTCCCTTAGTGGATCTGCTTTGGAATGGGGGGGGGGGGGGACGACTTGTCAGACAAATCCCAAATCCTATTTACACCATTTGATAAAGTAGTCATAAGGTCAGACTGCTCTTGAAATGGAATTTGAAGTCTTCCTTTCCTTTCAATCCACAATAAATGGGTTGAGATATAGTAGGAGATAAAGCTGAGGCAATGGGTAGTAAAAGAGAAATCAAATATCTGAGTGGTGGGCCAAAGTTTGAATTAGCAGGGCTATGTGATTTCAGAACGGAAACAGGGATAAAGGAGAGGATTGGCAATAGATTAGTTTTTCCAGTTTCCAAAAATGCCTATCTTCAAGACCAATTGGTTTTATATCTCAGAATGCCAGGCTACTAGATAGTGAACAGTGGGTTCCTTCTTTTTCTTTGTCACTCAGGATAAGTATATTCCACTTATTTGAGTAGATCTCTACTCTCCTATAGAATTTATCACATTTTACTTTGTATCATAATCATTCAGCTAAGCTCAACAAACATTTAATAAGAGCCTACTGTGTGCAAAACAATCTGCTACAGGTCTTCTCTCCATAATGATATCTCTAGAAGATAGGAATAGAGTCTTACAGACCTTTATAGTCCCCCCTCCCCCCAGATGCTAACAATGTCTGGGATACATGGGGACTTAATAAATAAAGCAATCCTTCCTTTTGCTTGCTCTCTCCTTGAATTTACTCTTCATATTTTTACTGACAAATTTACCTTTATTCTGCATAATATTGCTAATTACTCCTCTGCTTAGAAAGTCTTCAGTGGCTCTGTACTGCTTAACAAATAAAGTTCACATTGCTTTCTTTATTTTACTTTTATTTCAAAATCCTTCTCAATCAAGTTCACCTTGCTATCCTTACCTACCTCCACTCAAACTGTGATCCATTCTAAGTGAACTCTGACGTCTTTGTTTTTTGTTTAGGTCATTCCATATGTCTGGAACCTTCTTCTTTCCCTATTAATTGTTGAATTTCTACTAGATAAGTGGCAAATCTTATAGCATAATATGAATGTCAGCTATTATTACTATTATTTATGTTCTTATTATTTATCCCTTCTGGATTCATATTTTCTTTGTGCTTTAAAATTCAGCTCAAGAGTACCCCTAACAACACATTTTCTCCTAATCAAAACAATTGAGCTTTAGAGTTAGAAGGGACTTAATAAATCATCTCATTTAATCCCCTTATTTTATGAATGAGGGAAATGATCATAATAATACCTAACATTCATATAGCACTCTGTTTTGCAAAGTGTTAGACATCTCTCATCTCATCTGATCACAACAACCTGAGAGACAGGCTGTCACCCCTATTTTACAGAGGAGGAAACTAAGGCAGAAGGATATTAAATAATTTGTTGTGGATCACAAAGCTAATAAGGCTTTGATTTCAGGTTTTCCAATCACTGTACCCAACTGTGTCCTTGAAAAGAATTACCCAAGATTTTACACATGGAAAATTCAGGCTAGAAGCCTAGTGTCCAACTACCAGTTCATGGCTCCCTCCATGATATACTGTAAGATTTGCCATTTGGGGGTTTCTGTTTTTATCCCCTAGGATCTATTTCAGTCCCTATTCTAGTGAACACTTATTAAATGCATTTGTTATCATTTTAAAGAATATTTTCATTCTAATTTTCTGCAAGTTTTCTACTAATGAAAACAAGAAGATTTGCAAGGTACCTCCCAACTTCAGTTCCTATGAGCTAAAGAGACTTTAGGAGAGAGGCCATTCCCATTGTTGATAAGACCACAATACTTCTCAAGTCACCAAAAGATACCCCAGTGACATATGGAACAGTGGTACCATGTAGCCAGACCTGCACTATAAACTGAGGCTTAAACAAGGTAATTTGGCACCTGGGCCCACCATGGAGCACACTCCTATTGTCAGAGTGAATCCTAATACTATGGAAGGGCATTCCCTAAATGATACTCTGCTCCTCCCATCCTTTCACATTCTTATATTTATCCCTAGTTGTGTGATCCTAGGGTAGTCATTTTACCCTCTTATATTTAGTTTTACCATTTATAAACATAATTGATCATCATAAAAGAATTTAGGACTATAGTACAACCCAGACCACAGGATAAAAGATTTAGAGCTAGAAGAGACCATGTTCTGAGAATCAGCTATGCCATTGATGGCAAGGGGGTAGATTCCTGAGGCTATATAAATGAAGGGTTAGTCAGTACAGAACTCCATACACTGCTGGGTACCTATAATAACCAGTGGAGTGACAACATGGATTATGCAAAGCAGCAAATAGTCAACAGGTGTTCCATTTTGGAATGAATTTGCCTTCCTAATTATACTTAGCTGAGTCTAATGAAGAGAGACACTGCCATCCTTTTTTCACTGAACAGGAATCATTTCAGAAGGTCTTGAATGGAGTGGTGGGGGACAAGCGGGAGGGAAAGTGGTTTGGGTTTATAATTGTTGAGAGGGAATTCAGAGGGTGAATGATCATTTATAATCAAAGACTGACTCTTACTTTCCCTTGATTATTTTTTTCTACACTGTGACCTATTCCCTAATATCACACACACACACATCACAACAGCACTTTATAAGAGTTGTCTCTCTTGATAATGATAGATATTATATATCCTCAAAACAAAAAAGACCCCACTCCCAGGGTGCATAACAGATGTGGCAATGGTAACCCCCTCCAAGGGCAGAAACAAAGCATTTGCAGCCAGTGGCTAGGAATAGAGAGGGTGAGTAAGGCTACAAGGGACTTGGACTTGGAATCACCAGTGTCTTTTTCTATGCATGAAGGTTGCCAAGACATCATTTTCCTAATATTTCTTTCCTAATCCATCCATGTCATCCCCAATCTGGCTCAGCATCAGCTGTAGGAATAGTCAAGTGCCATGCTGACCCAAAACCTTAGAGTTTATGCAAGCTGTAACACACCAGACTCTTCCCTAGGTTAACCAGCTCTCCTTGCTCCTTACTTCCCCTTATCTTCCTCTGAAATATGTAGCTTCTAGAGTTGATTACAAACCAAGGGGGAAGAAAACAAAATTCAAATGCTCCTAAGAGGGAAGGGGAAAACCTTTATCTCTGCCTGGGGGTGGGTTATTTCTTTTAACCTTAGCCCATATTGATTTTACTATTAATGAATGATGCCCTCCCCTTTCCTTCAACTATTAAAAAAGACAAAACCCCCCAAACAGATTATTTTTGTTTTTTTCCTTTTACATGCCCCAGAGCCAACTCCTGCCCCCAGAAGATCTCAAACCATTATTCTTTACCTTTGGACATCTCAGAATGAATCACCACAGGACCATCACTGAACAGGTTCATCTGGGAAGCCTCCTCAGAAGTGATGTGGCGCCATGACCAGTAGTGATCTCTGTCTTCCTGTAGTGGTGGTGAATACTCTAACTCACAGAGGAAGTCAAAGTTGCACTCAAAACCTGAAACCACAGACCAGTAGAACAAGAATCAGTTAAAATAGAATTTTTTACCCCAATCAGTCATGCTAACAAAATGTTGTAGCAGTCCTCAACCCATGTAGTTTCTCTGAAGACCTGAATTTAAACCTAACCTCAGATCTATCCTAGCTGTGAAACCTGGGGCTAATCACTTAACCCCTATTTGTCTCCATTTTCTCAAATGTAAAAGGGGAATAGCAGTACATGCCTAATAAGATTGTGATGATGGCATGGGATATTTGTAAAAGTGCTTAAAACAGTATCTGGAACATAGTAAGCACTATTTTAAGTGCTTATTCCTTTACCTTCCCCTCCGTAACAGTAAGTTATTGAGTGATACAGAATGTTAGAACCAGGAGGGAAGGATCTTTCTCCAGCCACCATTCCTCTTCTTCATTTTACAGATAAAGAAAAGAGATTGGGGTTCTAAAGAACCTTTTAATCCTCAACTCTTCACTCTCTCTCATCCTTCCCCTATTCCCATATTCAATGTAAAACCTTTTTGATTTTACTTTTATAATATCTCTTGCCTTTATCTTTATGACCTTTACCAATCTGATCCATGTTTACCAGTCTGATGGCTAGATTACTGCAATAGTATTCCAGTTGGTTTGTCTACCTCAAGGCCCTCCCCAAACCAGTTGTCAATGTGATCTTCCCAAAATGTAAGTCTGACCATGTTATCTCACTGCTCAATAAAATTCAGTGGCTCGCTATCACCTGAATATGAAATACAAAATCCTTGTTTGATATTCAGTAGCCCTTCATAATCTTGTCATTCCACCTGTTCAGTCATCTTCCACTGTCCTAACTGATTATTTTCACTGGCTATCTCCCATATCTGGAATGGTCTCTGCCTCTTGGCTTCCTTCAAATCTCAGCTAAAATCCCAACTTCTACAAGAGGCTTTTCCAAATCCCCCTTAATAATAGTGCCTTATCTCTGTAAAATATTTCAAATTTACCCTGTATCTGACTTGTTTGTGCAGAATTGTTTGCAGGGTGGGCTTCATAAGAACAGGAACTATCTTTCTCCTTCTTTGTATCCTGAGCATTTAGCACAGGGCCTGTCACAGAATAGGCCCTTATGAAATGTTTGTTGATTGATCTAGTTGTTAGCATATAGTCTAGACTTATACAATATTTATTAAATTCTGTGAATTTATGCATTTTTAACAGTGACCTGCTGGAGGCAATTTTCTTACCTAGTCTTAATCATTGAATGGGGGTTACCTCAGTCAAACTGAGACCAGGGGAAAAACCTTAGCTCAAAAAGGTTAAGACCTCCCACTGTCTCCAGGGCCATCTCCAGTTGTCCTGATCCATATCTGACCACTGGACCCAGAAAGCAGAAAGTGAGGCTGATGACTTGGCACAGTCATCTCTCACTTAATTTCAATTCACTTTATTGTCATGGCATCACATCCCTAATGTCATAGTCTTCTTCAAGAATAAAGGACAAATAACAACAATCTGGAGGCAATGCCTCAACCTGAAGAATAACAGGGATAGATAGACAGACAGAAAGAGGTATAGATATTTCTTGTAACCATTTTAATGGAATATAATTATAACAGCCCTATAATAATGAGAGTAAAACTTTTATTACCTCCTATTTTCAGTGAGGTATATATATATTTTTTTTCAGTGAGGTTCTGAGAAGTCAGTTGAGGTAATATAATTGTTAGAATACTAGACCTGAAGTCCAAAAGTCCTGAGTTCAAATCCTGCCTTAGACACTATGTGATCTTGGGCAAGTTATTTAATCTCTGCTTTGCTTAGGCTTCTTGTCTGCAAAATGGGAATAATAATAAGTAAGATCCACCTCCCAGGGTGTTTTGAGGATCAAGATATAATATTTGTAAAGCACTTAACAAAGTGCCTGACATATACTAGGTGGTTGATAAATACTTGTTTCTTTCCTTTCTTCCTCCCTCTCTCCCTCCCTTCCATTTCTTCCCTTTCCTTTCTTCACCTACCTTCCTTCCTTCCTTCCTTCCTTCCTTCCTTCCTTCCTTCCTTCCTTCCTTCCTTCCCTCCCTCCCTCCTTCCCTCCTTCCTTCCTTCCTTCCTTCCTTCCCTTCCTTCCTTCCTTCCTTCCTTCCTTCTTTCCTTCCTTCCTTCCTTCCTTCCTTCCTTCCTTCCTTCCTTCCTTCCTTCCTTCCTTCCTTCCTTCCTTCCTTCCTTCCTCCATTCCTTCCTTCCTTTGGATCCAACCCAGGCCCCTTGACTCTCAACTATTTAGAGTTACTGAAATTAGAATTCTTACTTTGAATCTTTCAGTATCAAACCAGTAGTGTGACATTTAGGGAACAGAAAAAGCATATATCCCCCATCTCAAATCACATCACAGACAGGGACAACTGGCCTAGTACTGAGCTGAGTAAATCGAGTAATTCACAGTGACACTCAGAAAGCTATGTAAAGTAATTTGAGGGGGGGGCATGGTTTCAAGGTGGGGAGAGCTCAGGTTCAGCAAGAGTTGACAGTAAGCATTTTTTTGCTCCTCAGTCTGTATAGATTTATGCCCATGAGCTCTTCTCCATGAAATGTCACCCCTTCAGTCCTAAGGTTAATACCATTTGCCCTTTAGCAACACTTGTTTCAGACAATTCACCTTGCTAATGGCAAGCTGAAATGAGGAGCTCTTACCTTATTTGAACTGATATTGTACTCTCCTGCCTACATATTTTATCAATGTCTCAAACATTCTTCCTGCCTCTCTCTGCCAGGGAAACACTAAAACATTAGGGTAGAGGGATTGTGAGCTACCTTAATCTTCAACAACTGCTTGCCAGTCAACCAGCTTTGTTAAGTGGTGAAGAGGAAGAAAATGGAACTAAGGGATTAGACTTTACAATATTGCCTAAAAATGGAAAAAAAATGAATTCACTGACTATTTGTTCCTTAGAAGAGGGGATGGTGAAGGTCAGAAAGTCAGTGTCTGCTGTCACTTTTACTATGTGATGGAGCCAGTAGAATAAAAGAGTCAAAATGAGTCTCTAACCTTTCCCCTCGCTTTTTAAATAGATGCCTTTTCTCCATGCTAGTTTTATAGAACCACAGAAATTCTTATTTAAAGAGAATATACAAGGTCATCTTATCCAAATTGGACTTGACTAGGAATTGTCCTTTGCATTCTGGGAAATGGTCATTAGGTCTCAGCTTGAATACTCCTTGTAATGGTGATCTCACTATCTTCCAAAGTAACTTAGTCTACTTTTGGACTGCTCAGTTAGGAAAGTCTTTTCATCAAACCCAGACTAAGTCTTTTCCTCAACATTTTCTACTCACTACAAGTTATAGTAGAAAGCATACGAAATCTAGAGTTAGAGGGCCTGGGTTCAAATCCTAGCTCTTACTGTCTTTTGAAGTAACTTTTTGAAGAAATGAGATCAGACTGGATGACCCCTTGCAGCTCATATCATTGGTCCTCTTTGAGAACAAAGGACAAACAGCAACAACAACACTACTTATGATAGTTGTTCTTTCTTCTCGAGTTCATTTTCACTGAAAAAATCATTTATTAAGTTCCTTCTATGTGTGAGTCTTAGGGATGAAATGAAAAATGAGAAAATCTCATACACAAGTACACAAAGTAATGCTGAATTTAGATGGGAGAGAGTATAAGCACCTTGGCAAAGAAAGTGGGTATTGGAAAAAGTCTCTCCATAAGGAAGTCATTTTCTCTGAGTTCGGTAATAAAAGAAACCTGTTTTTCAAAAAAAGCTAGTGAATATGAAATACATGCTAGATATGGAAAACAATTTGTCCTGTTAGGAGATGTGACATCACAGGGTTAATAGCTGTAAGCACAGTTTGACTGGAATGCAGAGTACACTGAAGGGAAGGCAAGCAAATAGGTTTAATTCCTCTTCCAAGTGACAGTTCTTCAAATACTTGAAGATAGCTATTATGTCTCCAATGAGTCTTCTTTTCACTGGGTCAAATATTCCCAGTTCCTTTAACTGATTCCCATAAAGCATGGCATCTGGTCCCATCATCTTTTTATTTGTCCTCCCCTGGATACACTCTAGTTTATCAGTGACATATCTAAAATGTGAGTCCAGTACTGAATGCAAGACACCTAATAAGATCTGATCACATTCCTGAAGTTTAATATCCCTGGCTGAAGGAAGAGGAAAAATGTAAGTCCATAAGTTATTTCCTGATCTAGGATAACTCTTTGCATCCCTATCAGACAAATTAACCTCCTGGACAAACAGAATCTAGATAGAAGAGATTAAAGCATCTAATCCTTTGAGATTTGAACACAGAGTCTTCTGACAATCCAATCCATGTTTTTTGCCAATTTCCAGTTTGTGAAACAGGGTCTGCAAATACTTTGATTATCAAATAGGCTCATTTTAAAATTCTTGCTCTGATGCAGTCTCAGTTCATCTGACAACAGCATACTCCCTCATTTTAAATAGGATTAGAGTTATCATCTCTTGGCTCATTTTGGGAGAAATTGAATTGGGCTTTTCTACATTATGATTTCATTTCTTGTAAAACATTTGAGTGCTTAGAATTCTCTCTCCTGGGCTAGCCTCAATCCCTAACAAGCAGTAACACTTGAAACTCATCTTCTGTAACATCATTGATTTAAATACCACTTACCTGGAGCCTTTTCTAAAGTACTCAGATTATTTCACTGAAGTTCATTGTTATCATCAATCCTCCCCCTAGTCGCACTTTTGCATCAGAGACTTGAACCCATTTGGTAGATGAGAAACTGACTCACAGAGCATTTGAATAATTTGCCTAGCCTCTGCCAGTCCATGACAGCCAAGGGAAAATTTAAACCTTGACTATTAGTCCAATTAAGTTACATCATTGTCTGAAATCTTTCTCATTATATACAGGTTATATCAAATGTCTTTTGCAGCTTCCAAATCTCTGGGTGTCTAACCCATACCTATTGACTGAAGGGTGAATTTTATAAAATTATTGTTCTGAAGAAAATCAAATAGAATGAGAAAAAACATGAATTTGTATCCCATTTCTCTAAGTATTAGTTGTGTGCCTTTGGGAAGTTCATTTAACACAATGGAGTATGTATTATAAAAAAGAACTGGACTTGGGGAGGAAGACCTAGGTTCAAGTACAATCTAATACACCTTTTATCTGTGGGATCTAGTCCTAATTCTATCATCCTATGATTTTCTATTAGGCTCAGTTACTTCATTTATAAAATGGTGATAGATAAATAGATTCTGTAATTTCATTGGTAGGGTATCTAAGAGGTATAGTAGATGGAACACTGGCCTTGGAACTAGGAAGACTCATCTTCCTGAATTCAAGACACTTACTAGAAGTGTAACCCTGAGTGAGTCACTTAACACAGTTTCCCTCAGTTTCTTCATCTGCAAAATGAACTGGAGAAGAAAATGGCAAACTATCCCAGAGTCTTCCTCTGCCAATGCAAACAAGCACCTTCCCTAGAATTTATAGTCTTGGAGAGCTTTCTAGAGCACTACACCATGGAACCTCAATGGTAGCAACATCTCCAAAGTCCATCACAGGTCCATCTAAGATATTGAATGTCTTCCTTTATTTCTCCTAATATCAGGAATATAGAAATTTATTAAGGTAATTAGGTAGTGCAGTGGTTTATTACTGGACCTGGAGTCAGGAAGACTCATCTTCCTTCATTCACATCTGGTAACAGAAACTTACTATGTGTGTATCTCTGGGCAAAATAGCTCAATCCTGATTGCCTCAGTTTCCTTATCCATAAAATGAGTTGAAGAAGGAAATGATCAACTAATTCAGAATCTTTGCCAAGAAAATCCCAAAGGAGGTCACCAAGAGTTGTGACTTAATAGTGTCTAAGCATAGATTTAGAATTGGAAGAGATCTGAGGTTATCTGGCCAAGACCATACCTGGACAGAAATCTCTTCTTCAGCAACCTGACATGTGACCATCTAGATATTTTTACTCTTCTAGTAAGGAAGAACATTCTACTAAAGAACTCTATTCTATTTTCAGACAGTTCTACTTGTTAGGAAGTTTCTTTTGATATTGAGTCTAAATCTGTCTCTTTTCAGCTTCTGCCCTATTCACTGACCCTAGATATGTCTCAGGTTAAGCAGAATACAAATAATCCATCTTTCATAAACCACCTTTGAAAATCTTGAAAAAATCATTTTCTCCTCCACACCCCCCCAACCAAAACAAATTTCAGTCCTTTAAACCTCAATTTTATGATCTGTAAGCCAGAGATAATATTTCCAGTATTATCTACTTTTTGAGTTAACTTGTTATAAGGATCAAATGAGATCAAGTAGATAAAATTCTTTGCCAACCTAAAGCACTTATAGAAATGTGAGTTGTTATTATCTCTGAAGATCACAGTTAAAGGCTCTTCCATAGATAACACCATCCACAAAATTTCTTTGGTATGTGATGATGCCTTTGAAATGTCACCCATACTCTCTTAGAAATAATAAGTGTGGTGTCAAATTCATATTCATTGAATGAATGAACACCTGTTTCCTCAGGCTTCTCTTGCACATTTAAGTAGATGGTTTTATTGATGACAACAACTTTCAATATGTTCCTGACAAATCTGATTTTAGTATTCAACAAAGTATTCCATTATCATACAGAGGCCTGCATCTCAATACAGATGGAATTCTCACATTTTTCATTAATTCCTTACTCTCTTGTCTCATTGTGGTGTGGTAGTGAGGTAACCCTGAGCTTTTAAGAGCTATTGATAGGTACTACCTATTCCAAGCTAGAAAGAGTTTGATCCAGATAAATTCTATCTGGATCAGTCTGTTTGAGCTCAGCAACTCAGCAATAAAATGGCAGAAATTAGATGAGGAATTCAGTGGTTCTTTTTTAAAATAAAGAAAAAATTTTAAATGGTTCCAAGTGCTTGTTGTTGGAATAGAATTGATAACCAAAGGAACCCATCCTAGAATTGGTGACAGACAAAGAGCACAGGTTGTTCATATTCAGATTCTGGGAGAAGTGATTGCTCCATCATGGAGTTTGTGTTAAAGAGAGGTAAGCCAAGAATAATTTGACTTTGAGAGACATGGTACTCTGTCACAGAATCTAAAAGGGAAAAGAGAGGAATGCTAGTAAGATATGCATATAGATTTTGGGGAGAACAGATTTCAAAAGGTTCAGATAAAAGATGGCCTGAAATTCTATGAAGAAAGTCATCTAAGGAAGGTTAAAAGCTCTCAATAACAAGTTATGAATTTTCTCAAAAAAATTATTTCAATAAGTAGAGAGAAGAGAATAAGTAATAAAAAAGTACCTACCATTTGCCAGACACTATGCTAAACACTTTACAAATATTCTGTCACTTGGTTCTCACTGCAACCTTCAAGTTATGATCCAATTTTAGAGTTAAGGTAACTGAGTAAATAGGGGTTAAGTGACTTGCCCAGGGTGACACAACTAGTAAGCAGCTAGTAAGTGCCTGAGGTCAGATTTTAACTCAGATTTTCCTGACTGCAGGCCAAGTTCTCTATTCACTATCTCTAGGCAGAGGTGAGTAGTAAACTAACCAACTTAGATTTGTATAAGACACGAGATGTGAGCATTGACAGATAATTGAGGATAAATAGAAAAAAATAGAAACTTACAGTATGATCCTTTAAGCATAATATCTCAAATGCTAAAGCTACCTGAATCTGGTGATGAATGTGAAGAACAATAAAAGGAATAAATTGTCCAAAAGCCATATTGGGAAAAAGAGGAAGATCAAAGAAGGAATGATGATGCTTGGAGTAAATAAACCAATAACAATGGATGAAAGAAAGGAAACCAGGGAAAAGCTAACCTTATTTAGCTTCTTTTCCTCTACCAAGGAAAATAATGAATAAAAACCTAAGTTATTAAAAGAACTGTATGATATGAATCCTAAGCTCTTTTAAATAATTTTTGTAAGTTTCTGGAAAAAGAAACATATGCCACAGCCTTGAAATAGGGCAAATATTGTCCATTATTTAAAAAATGGGGGAGGCAGAGTTTGCAAATTACAGAAATGGGTGATTCTGGCAAAATGCTCCAAATGATCACATTATCAAAGGGTTGGTTGTTGACCATCTAGAAAATGAAGTGAGTACTCAAAAATGGCAAATAGGTTTCATCAGAACATGTTATCCTAAGCAAATCTTTGTATCCTATTCCCATCCTTTTTTTGGTGGTGATAGTGTGTGTGTGTGGGGGGGGGGGGGTAAGGTTAGCAGACCTAAATCAAAGGGATGCTGGATGTGTAGCATTTTCTTAGATTTCAGTATTTATAGTTAGCCTTCTATGATAATATTCTAGACAAAATGATGAGGATAATGATGATGAGGGTGAGGAGGAGGTTTGTACCTCATTCTTGAAGAAGACAACAACATGAGGTAGGTGATGTCATGACAAGGAAGTGAATTGAAGTGTGTGTGTGTGTGGTGGTGGTGGGGGTGGTTTGCTGTGCTAAGTCACAAGCCTTACTTTCTCCTCCAGAGTCATTTGGATCCAAGGACAAGATTTGAATCAGGATGACTAGAGATGAACTTAGATGCAAGGCAATCAGGGTTACGTGACTTGCACAACGACACAAAGCTAGTAAGTGTCATGTTTCCCTGACTCCAGGGCTGGTCTCTATTCACTGTGCCACATAGTTGCCCCAAAGTAGAGAAAAGTGTTTTCAATAATCAAGTGGATTTGGCACTTGTTGACTAGTTCTCAATCATGAGTGGTTTGAAGTCAATGAAGACAGAGGTTTCTAGTGCAGTGTTCCAGCATTTATGTCTGGCTCCCATGCTGGTATGGTATGGTGTGGTGTGATGTGGGGGGTGTGTGTGTGTGTGTGTGTGTGTGTGTGTGTGTGTATTTAATTAATGACTTAGATAAATGCATCTGTGACAATATTGTCAAATTTTCAGATAACATAGAACTACTGGGAATGGCTAAGACATTGGATGATGAGTCAGGATTCAAAATGTTAAAAAAGCTGAAATAATGAACTTACTCCAGTAAGATGAAATTTTAAAAGAGATAATGATAAAATATTACATGTAGGATCAAAATATTGCCTAGAGAATCATTTAACTGGAGGGGAAAATGATGTGCTAGTATTGGTGGGCTGCAATTTTAATTTGAGGCAATCATATAATATGGTAACCAAAGAAGCTAATATAATCTTAGGCTGCAGGAGAAATCATTATCCAGAACAAAGGAAGTGATGGTCCTCTTACATGTTGTTCTTGTCAGATGAGCATCTGAACTAAGATGTGAAATGTTTTTTTTTTAGTTTAGTTCCCACATTTTGGGAAGAATGGTGATAAATGGAGAGTTTCCATAAGCAGGCGACAGGTTAGAATTGAAGATATTTCACTTAGAGAACAGAAGATTTTGGAGTGGGGAAATAAATGACAGCTCTTCTCGGGTATCATAAAAATTTTAGTATGGAAAAGGAATTTGACTATTTTTTATTTGGTTCTAAACAGCAGAACCAGGAGCAATGGATAGCATGGTTGCAGGGTACGTATTTTGGCTCAATGTAAGGAATAACTTCTGGACTAATATTGAAGTGGGCTACCTCACAAGAGAAAGGATTAGCCCTCAAGGGGTCTTCAAACAAAGTCTGGAAAACCACTTAATCATATTGTAGAGGGAATTCTTACTCAGATATGTGTTGGATTAGATGATTTTTGAGGTCCTTTCCAACTCAGGGAGTCTATGAAAAACTGTGGAGGGGCTCAACAATACCAGATCTCCAACTATAATATATAGTAGCAGTCAAGAAAACTATCCAATGAAGCAAAGTAGGTTATGAGATTATGAAACAATGCCACGCAGTAACATACCATTCTATAGGGAAGCTAGATGGTGTGGACTATAAAACTACACAGAGTCAGAAAGACCTGTGGCCTCATATATCTACTAACTGTGATCCTGTGTAAGTCACTTAACCTCTATTTACTTCATCTACAAAAAAAAGGCATACTAATTGAAGCTACATTCCAGGATGGTTTTGAAGATCAAATGAAATAATAATTGCAAATTGCTTAGTATAGCATTATATAAATGTTAATTATTATTATTAGCTCAAGCAGACCACCTAATAGGGTAAAGACTCGTTATCTGACAAAAAAAGTTTGAAAAAATAGTCTGGGAAAAATTAAGTTTAGACAAATTCCTCTCATCAAATACTACAATAAGCTCTAAATAGATATATGAACTAATTAGAAATGCTAAAATTGTAAACAAATCAGAAGAGAAAGAAAATTATGGCTATGGAGAATGCTTAACTAAATAAGCGACAGGTGGTTGAACAAGACAAAATGGACAATTTCAAACACAAAAAAACCCCTGAGTTTTTTCATAAGCAAAAATCTTTGTAATTAGCATTAAAAAGGAAAGGTTAACTGGGAAAAAAATCTTTGCAAAGATAATTTCTCTGATAAAAGTCTAATATCTAAAATATGTAGGAGAATGACACAAATATATAAGAAAAACTTTGCTTTGTATAATTCTTATGCAAATTGTTCTACTCATAAAAAAAACCTGTTGACAACAGAAGCTACTGAAATCTCTTATTCTTTGCATGTTAAATATTTATGTTTGTTGATATTTAAATTCATAATAAAGGAATTAAAAAAAAACAAGAAAAACAAAACAAGACAATGTTCCTTCTTCATTCCTCTGGGCTGTTGTGAGAAAAGTGTGTATTTAAAATCATCTAAGATGTATATGAGACAGAATGTTAGATTTAGAGTCAGTAAGGCCTGAATTCAAATCCTAACTTGGAACTTACTGATTGTATGACCCTAGCAAGTAACTTAATCTATCTTAACCTCAATTTCCCTATTTATAAAATGAGGATGAAAATAGTACTTTATTTCACAAAATTGTTTTAAAATACAAGATGAGACAATATATGTATAAAACCTTTGTAAAATTTATAATACGATATAAGTTTAAGATTATTGTTGGAAAAAGTGTCTTAGTCAAATAGGAAAGAGAATTCTCATTTAGAATGCTATGACTAATTCTGACTAACATCTCAGAATCTCCTATTTTCTAGTCTATCCTTCATATAGTCTTTAAATAATATTCCTTATCATGTAAAATGATCTAAAGGATCAAAATTGTGAACACACTGATTACAAATGTATGTGTGTGTGTGTGTATACACATATATATTTCAAAAGGGAAGAGGGAGAGAAGGAATTAAAGAATTGAGGGAGAGAGGAAAGACAGAGACAGATGAGAGAAAAAGAAATAGGGAGAAAAAGGAAAGCAAGGGATGAAGGAAGAAAGGAGGGATATAAGGTGAGAGATAGAGGAAGAGAGAGGAAAGAAAGGAAAAGAAGAAAGGAAAGAGGAAAAAAGAAAAATAAAAAGACAAAATGGAGGGAAGGAAGTGAGGGAAAGGTAAAGAAGGGAAGGAGAGATAGAGGAATCGATGAAGGTAAGAATGGAGAAAGAAAAGGAGAGACAGAAGAAGGAAGTGAAAGGGGGAGGAAAGGAAGGTCAGAGCGGAGAAAGGAAAGGAATGAGAAAAGAATGGAAGAAAGGAGAAAAGGAGATCAGAAGGCAGTCAAAGAAGAAAGAAGGGGGAAAAAGAGAGGGAGGTTTCTATAAAATGAGGATAATAATACCTGTTGTATCACTCTTCTAAGTTTGATGTTTAATTGTGTCTGACTCTTTGTGATCTCATTTTGGATTTTTTTTTTAAACAAAGATACTGGAATGGTCTGCCATTTCCTTCTCCAGTTCAATTTACCTATAAGAAAACTAACTTGGTGGCTAGGTGGCACAGTGGATAGAGCACTGGTCCTGGAGTCAGGAGTACCTGAGTTCAAATCCGGCCTCATACACTTAATAATTACCTAGCTGTGTGACCTTGGGCAAGCCACTTAACTCCATTGCCTTGCAAAAAAAAAATCTTAAAAAAAAAGGAAAACTAACTAGGTTAAGTGACTTTCCCAGGGTCACACAGCTAGCAAGTGTCTGAGGATGGATTTGAACTTATGAAGATGAGTCTTCCTGACGCTAAGCCTGGCAATAAAATATTCTATATAATGTAATTTATAAACATAAAATTTTTATATAAAGATATATCATAATATATGTTTATATAAAAGTATTATATTAAGTATGTTCTTATTAATTTATATAAATTTTATATCCATTTATATTACATATTATTATATATGATTATTAATTTCTGCCTTGTTAAAATCTAAAGTTTGTAGGTAGATTTTATTTCTTGTATAAAATTTATGATGAAATGTTTTTCTAAAATATCTTATTAATGCCCACCCCTTCCTATCAAAAACCTTCAGTGGCTCTCTATTGCATTCTAGACAAAATACAAAATAATTGATCTGGCATCCAAGACCCTCCATTATCTCATTCTAGTATACCTTTCTAACCTTTTTTTTTTACCATTTCCCTTTACTTAACATCTTTGAATAGAATGGAATTGAATGGATGATAAATAAAGGGAAATAGAAATGTGTAGGACTTTTTTGAGTCAGGGGATCTGGATTTAAATTCTGCTTCAAACACTTGCAGGATATTGATGAACTATTCATATAACCTTTCAGAGTCTTTTTATATTAATCTCTAAAAAGAGAATTATAATATATTGCATATGTATGACATATATAACATTTAAAACATAACATGTGTGTATATGTATATACAATCACATATATGAATGAACAAAAAATAAAGCCTTTGCAGAATAATGTTGCTACATGAATAAAATATATAGGATTACAAAGGAAAACAAATAAATATTTTAAAAGGTAGCAAAAGAATTTAAAACAAGTTTATATATTTTATGTTTTAGATGAATCCCTACTAGATGAAAATTTCTCAAATCATTTCCAACTCTTTTCACCCTCAGTTTTAGGCTATTAAAAGTTCCCTTTATTAATGCTGAAAAAAATCAGTGAAGGACAGGATCAAACTCAAGAGTACTAATTTTTTATTTAGCTTTATTTTCTTTCCCTCAGAGGAAAGATCAATAAGTTTTAGAGATTGTTAGACTGTAGGTTCCTTGAGAGTGGGTCTAGGTAATTTTTCATAATTTTAAAATCTCCACTAACACAGTACCTTGTATATGTTATGTTTTTAATAAGTATCTGTTAAATGAGTTTACCAGCTTACATCAACATCTAGTGATAATGAATCTGTTTTTTCCTTGCCCCTCTCCAAAAATTCTTTTGTTATTGGGACAGTGACATGGATAGCATTCCCTTCCCATCTGTGTTCTCGGTAGGACACAGCTGGAGCCCAAATTCAAGACAGCTGCTTTGCTCACTTACAATCAGACTGCTGAGAAGGGCCAAGGCTCCTTCATCAATCAACTTGAAGCCTGGCCTTGAAAGACAGCTTAGGAGAAAGTGAGGCAAGGAAAACAAAGAACCCTGCTCTCATTCTTGGGTCTTAAGAGTGACCTAATGGGGAGCATCCTCGGAACCAAAAATATTCACCCATAAAAGCTTTCATGCATAAAAAAAGGGAAAGGGGGACTATGGAGCAGGCAAGGAAAAAAGCATGAAGTGGCTTTGAGTGAGCATAATGTGAGCATATTTATGAATAAGGGTAAAGGTTCAAGGATGTGTATATGTCTGAAAATGTGTATTTGTATATTCATCCGGATGTCTGTGACTGTGTGTATGTGAGTGTATGTTAGTGTATTTGTTTGTAAGTCTGCATGTGTGTTTTTGACCATGTGTATTGTACATGAGTGTTTCTGTATATTCTGTCAATGTATGTTATGTTCATTCATGTGTCTGAGTGTGAGCATCTTTTTGAGTTTGAATGTGTGTTCATGCGCATTACTATGTGTGTATGTATGTGAGTGTATGAATGTTTTTGAGTATATGTGTTCCTGGGTGCTTGTGTAAAAGTTTGAGTGAACATATTTATCTGTGAGTGTGTTGTATGTATGTATGCATATATGTTTGCAAGCATGTTTGTTTGTGAGTGTATGCCCAAACAGATCTAATAGGGTAAAAACAAGTTCCAAAGACAAAGGGAAAGATACTGTTCTTTTGACCCCTCTTTAGAGGCAAAGTGATACAGTAAAAAGAACCTTAGAATTAGGGAAGTTAAAAGATTTTGGCTTAAGTCTGGTTTTGTCACCGACTATCTTTGGGATCTTGTGGGATATTGCTCCTTTGGGGACCTTCCTTCTCAAGAGGATTGGACTAAATCATCTTGAAGGTCTCTAATTCCCCACTCTAAATTTGTAGTCCCAATATTATTCAGGAAAACATCTCTCTGGTGAGGTGATTACATAGTTTCACATGAATAGTATCAGAGGTGGAGTCAAGATGGCAGCATGAAGGCAGGAATTCCCAGAAACTCTTCCCAGAAAAACCCAAAATGTCAAAAAAATTATGATTAACCAAATTCACGAGTGGAAGAACCTAAAGAAAGACTGAATGATACAATTCTCCAGTCTAAGACAACTTGGTAGATCTGTGGGGAAAGTTTATTCAACCGGACCAAGGTTAGAAACAAAACAGTGCAACCAGGACCACAGGCAGCCATGCCAGAGCTACTGAGCTCCAGTCTTCCTGGAATAGCCATGGAGTGCCTGGGTCCCTGGGATGGACAGAATTCATGGTAGTGAGAGTGGTTTCCAGATTTCCCAACCCAGGGATCACTAAAGACAACTAGGAAGGTAAGCAGGAAAACTTTGCCAGAGTGAGCTCTGAGCCCAGTGCAGCTTAGATCTCAGCATAGACCTGGCCCCAGGAAATGGAAGCAGGCCTGTGGAGCCACCCAGCAGCTTCTTCTTCTTCTTCTTTTTGAGTAGCATCTTTATTTTTTTATCCATATGCACATGTATATTTTAAATTACAAAATTTCCTTTCATCCTCCCTTCTCACCCACCTGCCCTCAGTGGAAAAAATTCAGGTTAGTATTGTACATACATATTTTTGATAAACATGTTTACAGACGAGTCATTTTCAATATTAAGAATTATGATTAAGGGAAAGAGATACTTAAGAGAGAATTTTTTTTAAAGTTTCAGATTCTGAAGGGGTTTTTTGTTTGTGTTTGTTTTGTTTTTCTTCCTCTGGATAAAGTTAACATTGTCCATAGCCAGTCTAATACAGTTGTCCTAGCTCTCTGAACTGCTGAGAGGAGCTGCTTCCATCAAAGCTGATCATCTAACAATGTTGTTAATGTGCACATTGCTCTCTTGGTTCTGTTCCCTTCGCTCAGCATCAGATTCAACAACTTATTACATGCTTCTCTAGAAGTCCAACCATTTATGGTTTCTTATAGAACAATAATATTCCATAGGAATCATGTGTCATAACTTGTTTATCCCTTCCCCCAATTTCCAATTCTTTGTCACTACAAAAAAGAGCTGCTATGAACATGTGGGACTTTTCCCATTTTTATTTCATCTGCATATAGGTCTAGAAATGGAAATGCTCTGTTAAAGGGAATGAATATTTTCATTGCTCTTTGGGAATATTCCATATTTGCTCTCCAGAAAGGTTGGCTCCGGGGACAGCTAGGTGGCACAGTGGATAGAGCACCGGCCCTGGAATCAGGAGTACCTGAGTACAAATCCTAACTCAGACATTTAATAATTATCTAGCTGTGTGGCCTTGGGCAAGCCGCTTAAGCCCATTTGACTTGCAAAAACCTTAAAAAAAAAGGAAAAGAGAGGAAAAAAACCAGAAAGGTTAGATCCATTCACAACTCCACCAGCATTGCATCAATGTCCCCAGTCCTCCCATGATCTTTCCAACACTGGTCATTTTCCCTTTTTTTCTCATCTCGGCCAATCTGATAGCTGTGAAGTGATACCTCATTGTTGTTTTAATTTGCATTTCTCTAATCAATAATGATTTGGAGCAATTTTCAAATGATCATATATAGCTTTAATTTCTTCATTTGAAAACTGTCTGTTAATATACATTGACCATTTATCAATTGGAAAATGACTTGCAACCTTATAAATTTAAGGGAATTCTTTATATACTTTAGAAATTTTATCAGAACTCCTAGTTGTGAAGACTGTTTCCCAGCTTTCTGCTTTCCTTCTAATTTTGGCAGCACTAATTTTACTAGTGCAAAAACTTTTTAAATTTAATATAGTCAAAATCATTCATTTTCAGTTTATAATGTGCTCTAATTCTTATTTGGTCATAAATTTATCCCCTTTCCTTAGATTTGATAGATTATTTCTTGTTCTATTAATTTATCTGGTGTTACTCTTTATGTCTAATCCTGTACCCATTTTGATCTTATTTTGGTATAGGATGTGAGATGTAGGTTTTATTTTTGCCATAAAATTTTCCAGGTTTCCCAACAATTATTGTTAAATAATGAATTCTTATCACAGTAGCTAATGTCTTTGGATTTATCAAACAGTAGATTGCAGTAGTCATTTACTGCAGTTTCTTTTGAATCTATCCTAATCCATTAATCGAGGACTCTGTTTCTTAACCAGTACCAGACAGTTAGGTTGACTGCCATTTTATAGTATAGTTTTAGATCTGGTAGAGCTAGGCCACCCCTCCTTTACATTTTTCCCAACAGTTCCCTTACCATTCTTGACTTGTTGTTGCTCCAGATGAATTTTGTCAGTAAAATAATTATTTGGTAGTTTGATTGGTATGGCACTGAATAAGTAATTTAATTTGAGTAGAATTGTTATTTTTATTAGCTTGTCCTAACCATGAGCAACTGACATTTTCCCAATTATTTAGATCAGACTTTATTTGGGTGAGAAGTGCTTTATAATTGTTCATACAATTTCTGGGTTTGTCTTGGGAGGTAGATTCCCAGGTACTTAATGTTATCTGTAGTTACTTTAAATGGAATTTCTTTTTCTATCTCTAATTCTTGGGCTTTTTGTTCATATATAGAAATGCTGATGATTTATGTGGATTTATTTTACTTTGCTAAATTTGTTACTTGTTTTAATGAGTTTTTAAAATGATTTTCTCGGGTTCTCTAAGTATACCATCACTTATCATCTTCAAATACTGAAAGCTTTGCTTCCTCATTGCTAATTCTAATTCCTTCAATTTATTTTTTCTTCTTTTACTGCTATAGATAGCATTTCTCATACTATATTGAATGGTAATGGTGATAATGGGCACCATCATTTCACCCCTGATTTTATTGGAAATGCTCCAAGTTTATTCCCATTACATATAATATTTGTTGAAGGAAAACTCCATTTATTCCAAAACTTTCTAGTGTTTTTAATAGGAATGGATGTTACATTTTGTCAAAGGCTTTTTCAGCATCTATTGAGATAATCAAATGATTTCTGATGTTTTTGCTACTGGTATGTTCAATTATGTTGAATGTTTTCCTAATATTGAATCATCCCTGCCTATATGGTATAAATCCTGCCTGATCATGGTATATTCTTCTAGGAATAACTTGCTGTAGTCTCATTGCTAAAATTTTATTTAAGATTTTTGCATCAATATTCAATAGGGAGGTTGGGCAATAATTTTCTTGTCTGTTTTGGTTCTTCCTGGTTTAGGTATCAGTACTATGGTGGTGTCAATAAAAGGAGTCTGGTAGAACTATTTTTAAAAATGATTTATATGGAATAGGAATTAATTGTTCCTTAATGTTTGGTAGAATTCACTTGTAAATCCATCTGGACCTGGTGACTTTTTCTTAGGGAGTTTATTGACTCTTTGTTCAATTTCATTTTCTGAACTGGGGTTATTTAATTAATTTATTTCCTCTTCTGTTAATCTGGGAAGTTTGTATCTTTGAAAATATCCATCCATTTCACTCAGGTTATTCAATTTATTGGCATACAGTTCAGCAAAGTAGCTCCAAATTATCTCTTTAATTTCCTTTTCGATGGTGGTTATCCTAACAAAAGTAAAGTTCTAAAGAATTAGAAGTGTTATATCTTCCCTTTAAGGGTTATATGCAATTTGATGTTATTGACAACATTTGTTTTGTTTTTTTTTCCTTCCCCTTTTCATTTACCTTTTTATGCAACTCTTAAGTCAAGTATTTGGCAATTGAATTCTCTGTTCAGTTCTGGTCTTTGTGTCAGGAAATTCTGGAAGTCTTCTATTAAGTCAAATGTCTACCTTTTTTTCCTGATATTATATGCTGAATTTTGCAGGGTAGTACATTCTAGGTTGTAATCCCATGTCCTTTGCTCTCCAATATATGGTATTTCAGGTCTTCTAATCCTTCAGTGTCGAAGCTGATAGGTCCTATGTGAGTCTGATTGTGTTTCCGTACTCTTTGAATTGTTTTCTTTTTTCCTGCTTACAATAGTCTTTCCTTTATTTGAGAGAGCTGGAATTTGGCTATAACATCCCTTGCAGTTTTTATCCTGGGATTTCTTTACAAAAGGGGTTCTGTGTACTCTTACAGTGGTTATATTATTTTTTATTCTAACAGATTTGGACAGTTTTTCCTTATAATTTCCTGCATGATGTTTTCCAGGTTCTATTTTTGATCCAGGCTTTCTGGTAGTCTGATGATTCATAGATTGTCTTTCTTGAATCTATTTTCCAGGTCATTTGTTTTCCCTACATTTTCTTCATTTTTTCATCCTTTTTATTTTGTTTGATGGAATATTGCAGTCTCATAGATTCATTGATTTCTATTTGTTTGATAGTAATTTTTAGGATTTTATTTTCTTCAGTCACCTTTTGTATTTCTTTTTTAAAGGTGTTGAATACTCTGGTCAATTTTTCATAATTTTCCCACATGTCTTTCATTTCTTTTTTTCCATTTTTCTTCTTCCTCTCATCTTTGATATTTAAATTCTTTTTTAAGCTCTTTGTATTTGAGTCCAATCTGTAGAATGTTTTGATACTTCCCCTGTGAGTGATTTTTCACTGATTTCTTCTTCAGACATGGCATTGTTTAGTCTTTGTCTATAAAGTAGTTTTCTATAGTGAGTGCTCTTTTAGCCTTTTTGCTATTCTTTGTTGTTTCAACTCTGCTCCTGGGGTATAGGGAGTATAGATCCAGTTTTTTTTTTCTGGCACTGGGGTCTTCACTGGCTTGTCATTGGCCAAGATATTGCCTATGAAGTCCAGTCCTTGCCATTGCAGAGGTTTGTTTCCTTCTTTATGTCCCAGTTCTGACTTAACAGTGGTTTGTTCCCAACCCCGTCCTGTCTTTTGCTTAGGGTTCAGGCTTTGTTTGGGATTGGGATCCTCCCAGCTGGCTTGCTATCTAGATGTTGGGACCTCTGTTGTTTTTAAGTTGTTGGGACCTGGATTGCACTGTGGTTAAAAGCCTCCTGCTGACTTTCCTTCTCTCCCACCTCCTGGACTTTATTTCCACTTTCCCCTTTCAGAGACAGACCTTCACTGAAGATCCTCTATGATTGCTACCATTGAAAATTTCTTTGAATCTTCTCCTTTTTGGTGGGATCTGTAGCTTTAATTTTAGAACAGAGGTTTAATTTATCTTTGGTAGGGAAAAGCTCAAGGAGCATACTAGTTTCATGCTGCCATCTTGGCTCTGCCCTGGAAATAAACATGGAAGCAGCTGCTCAGTCCAGGGATGGTAAGGGAGTGGGGAGAGACTGTTGAGGTCTTTGCATTATCACTGGGAAGGATTCTATTGCTTTGTCCATATTCAGATCTGGTCATAGTCTTGGGCCTCCCTATTGCCAGAGCAAAGCAGGGACCCTTCTCACAGCTCTAGGGCAGAGGAGAATGCTTGTGATCATCCACAAATCAGAGCACAGACCAGGAGAGCAGTCATAGGCCAGGGAAATGAGTAACAGAAAAACAGTATCTGACAATAGAAAATTACTTTAGATCCATGGAGGATCAAAACACACACTCAGAAGATGACTAAAATCAAAGCTTCTGTTTCAAAACCTATGAGAAAAATAAGAATTTTTCTCTCAGGCTGTTGAAGAACTCAAAAACAGATTTTGAAAATAAGTGAGACAGAGGATTAATTGGGAAGATAAATGAGAGCAATGCAGGAAAATCATGAAAACCAAGACAACAGCTTGGTGAAGGAGATAAAAAAACACCAAATAAAATAACATGTTAAAAACTAGTTTAGGTCAAATGTAGAAAGCAGTCCAAAAGACCAATGAGGAGGAGAATGCTTTAAAAAGTAGAACTGACCAGTTGGAAAAGGAGATAAGAAACCTCTCTGGAGAAAACAACTCCTTCAAATGTAGAATGGAGCTAAGGGAAGCTGATGACTTTGTGATAAATCAGCAAACAATAAAACAAAACCAAAAGAATGAAATACTAGAAGAAATGAAATATCTCATTGGAAAAATCACTGACCTGGAAAACAGATGCAGGAGAGATAATTTAAAAATTATTGGGCTACCTGAACATCATTATCAGGAAATAACAAAATGGGGCTAGGAGAAGTTTGGAAGTGGGGGGAATGGGTGGGGTAATATCCTCAATCATTGTAATACCAAAAACATCAGAACTGGAGAAATGCCATATTTGATCATAAATATACTTGTTCCATAGCTGGAGAGGTAGAGATAAATCCAGCAGTGTCTCCAAAGCCATGAGAACACAAAGGGAGGCAAACTGGGCCAACAACAACAAATTGGTGAATAGATAGAAAAATTCAAATGAAAAGTAGCAGGAAAAAAGAATGGAAGCCAATGAATGATGAATGACTGGAGGGTGCATATGCCTGAGCACTTTTTTGGATGAATATTTCCATGACTGAGGATGAATTATATAGCCATAGCTCACTAATCTCAGGGCTCTGTTTTCCTTGCCTCACTTTTCCTTCAGTTGGTTTCTAGTAGTAGATTGCATGCTTCTTGAGGGCAGGAACTGTTTTATGTCTCTTTTTATAATCCTAATTCTTAGCACAGTACTTAATAGATTTGTTATTTAGTTATTTTTCAGTTATATCCAACTCTTCAGGATCCCATTTTGTGTTTTCTTGACAAAGATACTGGAATGGTTTGCCATTTCCTTTTCTAGTAAGAAAATGAGAAAAGGAGATACTGGGCTAAGTGACATGCCCAAGGTTACACAGCTGGTGAGTGTCTAAGACTGGATTTAAATTCATCAGGGTGTGCATTTCTGACTCCAAGCCTGGCACTCTATCTATTATGCCACCTAGCTGGCACATAGTAGAAATTTAATTGTGTCAGAATATATAGATTGAATTAACTCTTTGCTATTTATGTGACCTTGGCCAAGTCCTTTCTTCTCTTATTGAAAGCCTTTCAAAAGTTGCCCTTTCTACTCTTTTAAGACTTTTAAAACCTTATCTCCGTGTACTCCAATATCTGGATACATTGATCTCCTTGCTATTTCTTGATTAAGACACTTCAGCTCCAGCCTCAGAACATTTTGATTGGGTCTGTCTTATGCACAGACTTCTCTATCTTCTTGTCTCAACTACAAGAAGGTTTTTTTTACCAGTCCCTACTAATGCCAGTGTCTTCTCTCTGTGGATTATTTCCAATTTATCCTGCATCTATTTTCTTTGTACATGCTTCTTTGTATCTTGGCTTCCCCATTAGATTGTGACCTCATTGAGAGCAGGCACTATCTTTTGCTTTTCCTCCAGCACAGTAGGTAACAATGAATGCTTGTGGATTGATCTCAACTTCCTCAGGTGTAATATAAGGGTGTTAGACCAGAAGAACTTTAAAATTCTTTCCAATTCTAACAATCTGTGATTCTATGAAACAGGCAATGATTTAGCCATGTATAAAGAATGGTATGGAGAATAATAACCATGTAATTGATCATAGGATCAGTGATAGAACTGGAAGGGATATTAGTGGTCATTAAGTCCACCTAACTCATAGAACAGGTGGGAAAACTGAGACTCAGAGAGCTTAAGTGGTTGGCCCAGATTCACACTGCAAACATATGAGTAAAGATTTAAACCCTCTTCTTCCTGAATTCCAGTCCAGTGGTCTACCTCTACACCATGATGCCTCTGAAAGGCTTATACTCTAGTTTGAGTTCCTTCATGTGAACTAGAGCATTATGCACCTCAAAGGGGTTTACTTACAGAATGGGATGCACAAAAATCTTAGAATATCTAGCCTGTCTTTGATAGAGATATCTTCCCTGATATGATATTTTCAAAGTTCTACTTAACTCTTGCATCAAAGGAAGAGCTATAATAATTAATAATTAATGAAAATATTTATATCTATATATTACTTAACAGCTTGCAAAGCACTTACACATTCTCTCTCATTTGATCCTCACAACAGAAGGTATTATTATTTCCATTTTTTGAGGTGAGGAAACTGTGGTAGACAGTGGTAAAGCTCAGGCTCAGACTTAGTAACCCTCTTCCCACTAAGCCACCTGTGTAAGAATCATAGAGACCATGCTCAGGTATCTCTTCAATTTTTTTTAAGTGTGCATATATTGTTTTATGCTTCTTGAGCCTAAGGGCCATTTCAATTTTGTCTATCTCTAACTCCAGTGTGCATTATTGGTTAGGAAAACTTGGGTTTAACTACAACCTCCTTAGATACAATACTGGCTGAATGACTGGGAAATTTAACCTCTTAGAACCCCAACCAACTATCTAAAACTAATATAAATGGGAAGTCTATGTGACAATTCATTTCAGGTTCAGTATCCTTTGAGTCATCAGTTCTTCTGACTCTGCAGCTAATTAGACTTTAGTTATCATTCTGTACCAACCCATCAATCATTCATATCCCAAACTGAATCCCTAAAGTTCTGTAAGAAATTGGTCCCATGCAAGGAGTATCTGCACAAGCTATATAACTCACCAGAAAAAGCAAATTTTTAT
This sequence comes from Macrotis lagotis, assembly GCF_037893015.1. NCBI lineage: Eukaryota > Metazoa > Chordata > Mammalia > Peramelemorphia > Peramelidae > Macrotis > Macrotis lagotis. Next base: position 236,663,189 of record NC_133658.1, on the reverse strand, counting down.
GATTCTCTTTTTGCACTTAACAGTATTTTTCTCAATTACATGTAAAAATAACTTTCAACATCCATTTTTATAGTATGTTTTCCAAATTTCCTCTCTTTTTTTCTCCCCAAGACAGCAAGCAATCTGATATAGATTATACATGTACAATATATCAGATTCTCCACATGTTGTAAAAGAATCAGAACAAAAGAGGAAAATTATGAGAAAGAAAAAACAAAAATTAAGAGTGAAAATAGTACACTCCAATCTGCATTCATCCTCCATGGTTCTTTATTTGGATGTGGATAGCATTCCATTATGAGTCTTTTTGGAATCATCTTGGATCATTGTATTGCTGAAATGAGCTAAGTTTATCATAGATGATCATCCCACAAAGTTACTGCTACTGTGTATAATGTTCTAGTTCTGTTCACTTTACTCAGAATAAGTTTATGTAAGTCTATCCAGATTCTTTTTAAAATTTGCCTGCTCATCATTTTTATAGCAATAGTATTCCATTACGTTTATATACCACAGTTTGTTCAGCCATTCCCCAACTGATGGGCAACTCCTCAATTTCCAATTCTTTACCCCCACGAAAAGAGCTACTATGACTATTTTTGTACATGAAGGTCCCTTTTCCTTTTTTATGATCTTATTGTAATATTAAACCTATAAACCTTGTAATGGTATTGCTGATTCAAAGAGTATGCACAGTTTTATTGCCCTTTTGGGCATAGTTCCAAATTACTCTCCATAATGGTTGGATCAATTCAAAATTTTACCAACAATGCATTGGTGTCCTGATTTTCCTAATCTTATCCAACATTTATCATTTTCATTTTTTATCAAATTAGCCCATATGATAGGTTTGAGGTGGTACCTCAGAAGTGTTTAATTTTACATTTCTTTAATCAATAGTGATGTAGAACATTTAATATGGCAATAGATAGCTTTGATTTCTTCATCTGAAAACTGCCTATTCAAAACTTTTGACCATTTATCAATTAGAGAATGACCTGTATTCTTATAAATTTTATGCAGTTCTCTAGATATTTGAGAAATGAGTTTTATCAGAAATATTGACTGTAAGCATTATGTTATTATGCAATTTTACTATCTCATACTTTATTTTTCTTCCTTAAAGATATGATTTCTCTGTCATCACATTCAACTGAGATCAATGTATAACATGGAATCAATGTAAACACTAACAGAATGCCTTCTGTGGGGTGTGGAGGAGGGAAGCAAGAATGGGGGGAAATTGTAAAACACAAAATAAATAAAATCTTTCTTTAAAAAAAATAAATATTGACTGTAAAAATTATTTCCCAACTTTCTGTTTTTCATCTAATCTTGGTTGCATTGGTTTTGTTTGTGCAAACCCTTTTTAATTTAATGTAATCAAAATTATTCATTTTGCACTTTATAATGTTCTCTGTCTTTTGTTTGGGAATAAATTCAGAAAGGATTGGGCTTTTACCAGCTCCCTCCCCTTATATAATCACTAAACAATATAGAGAGAACTTTGGACCTGGAATCAGGAAGACCAAATCCAGACTTAGGAAACTTAACAAGTTATTTTATTTTTTTCTTCCTCAATTTTATCACCTGTAAAATGGAGATGATAATTTCACTTATCTCCTAGAGTCGTTTTGAAGATAATATTTGTAAAGTACAAAACAAACCTTAAAGAGAAATATAAATGCTAGCTATAAATATAATGATGATTATTATTGTTATTATATCTATTTTTCATTTTCATTTCCCATCTAGAAAAAGTCAAACAAAGAATATGGGCATAATATAGATTTCATTGGCTCAAAGGAAGATCAGATTCATCCAGTTGTCTTGAATAAGTCACTTCACTTTTCCAGATCTCAATTTCTTTTATCTGTAAAATAGGAATGATACCATCTGTTTTGTCAATCTCACAGGGTTACTGTGAATAGACCAAGTGATATAATTCCATTCATTACAATGGATGTCTAGTATTAGGAGCTCACTAGAATGGTTGTTTTATTTACATAGAAAAGATATTTAACTAGTTTTTTTCTCTTTTTTTAAGATTTTAATTATTTTGAGTTTTACAATTTTCTCCCTAATCTTCCTTCCCCCCACAGAAGACAGCCTGTTAGTCTTCACAATGTTTCCATACATTGAGCTAAGTTGAATGTGATGAGAAAGAAATCATATCCTTAAGGAAGAAAAATTAAGTTAAGAGACAGCAGAATTACATAGTGAGATAATGGGTCCCCCCCCACTAAATTAAAGGTAATAGTCTTTGGTCTTTGTTCACACTCCACGATTCTTTCTCTGGATACAGATGGTATTCTCCATTGCAGATACCTCAGAATTGTCCCTGGTTGTTGCACAGATGGAATGAGGAAGTCCATCAAGATTGGTCATCACCTCCATGTTACTGTTAGGGTGTACATTGTTCTTCTGGTTCTGCTCATCTCACGCAGCATTAGTTCATGCAAATCCTTCCAGGCTTCCCTGAATTCCCATCCATCCTGGTTTCTAACAATAGTGTTCCATGATATACATATATCACAGTTTGTTAAGCCATTCCCCAATTGAAGGACATTTACTTCATTTCCAATTCTTTGCCACCACAAACAGGGCCACTATGAATATTTGTGTACAAGTGATGTTTTTACCTTTTTTTTCATAATCTCTTCAGAGTATAGACCCAGTAGTGATATTGTTGGATCAAAGGGTATGCACATTTTTGCTGCCCTTTGGGTGTAATTCCAAATTTCTCTCCAGAAAGGTTGGATGGGTTCACAGCTCCACCAAAAATGTATTAGTGTCCCAGATGAGGTGGCCTCAGAGATGCTTTAATTTGCCTTTCTCTAATAAGTAATGATTTAGAGCAATTTTTCATATGACTATGGATAACTTTGATTTCCTTAACTGTAAATTGCCTTTGCATATCTTTGACCATTTGTCAATTGGGGATATTTGACTAGTTTTTATTACAGTTGAATGGCTAACAAATTGGGCAGTGGAGGAAGGTGATAGTTGTACTTTTTTGGTGGGTCCAAGTAGTGCTGCCTGCCCTGGATAAATCTGTGTTAGCAATGGACTACAGCTGTATTAGAATGCAAATGAAGGTGTGATTAATAAAATCTGACATTTTAAAATGTTGTGCTGGTGATGTTTGGGGTTTTTATGGATTTTCTCTTTCCTTCTCCCCCACTCCTACCCCATGAAGAGTGCCAGAGGGCTTTTCTAGCTTAGGCTGATGGAAGATATAAAGTAATTTGACTGCAGTCAGCTTAAGGTAGAAACAAATTGTGAAGAGCTTTTAATTGCTTTGTGAATTGTATTTCCCCCTCCAATCCATCCCACATCCATGTTGCCAAATTAATCTTTCTAATGCACAGCTCTTATTTTGGCCCTCCCCCACTCAGGAGTCTTCCATGATTCCCTATTGCCTATCAAATAGAGGTTTTACCCTGGCATTCAAGGCCTGACACAATATAGCTTAATCTTATCTTGCAAGCTTTCTCTTACATGGCTCTTGCCCTTTCTGTTTTTCAAATTTTATATACATGCTAATGGCTTCAGATATATTTTGGTCAAACAGGATTTTTCACTATTCCTTGAACAAATCCCTATTTCCCTATCACTATATAAATTTTTCCTTCTCCCTTCTCAGACTCAAAGGAAGTCATTTAGTATAACCTTGACCCCTTATTTTATAGATGAGGAAACTGTAGCCCTGGGAAGAAAACTGAACAGAATTGTGGAATAAACACCATCTGAGAAATTAGAAGCATTATTTTAAATCCTGTCCTGATATTTGGTAACTATGTGACCTCAGGCAAGAAACTTAAATTCCTCCTCTATAAAATAAAGGGACTGGACTTGATAACTTTTGATGTCCCTCTCAGTTCTAGATTTACAGGTTTATGAATTTAAGTGGCATTAAGTGACATTAAATGAATCCAAAGTCCTTTTGATCTTAAGCATCTTCCCTAAGGATGTGACTTTAGGTCTCCTGACTCCACAGTCAGGGATCTTTCCACTCTACAATCCTGCCTACCTGCTGAAATCCTGCCTATATTTCCAGATTGAGGACAAAGGTAATTTCACCCATGAAACCTTGCATTAATGATTCCCTGGTCTTTCCACTGAATTTTCTGTCTTTATAGTTTGCTTATTAATGCATTCTATTATTTCTTATGGTTATTAGTGAGCACCCTTTTTCTCTCCTTCTGAGATGTAGACTCTATGAGAGCAAAGACCCATTTTATCTATTTTTATGTTCTTTGATGATTAGTAAAAGTCCCCTCTGTAGAGTAGTTCAAGAAGCAGTTCTCAAGTACTTTGCCCTCTTATAAACCTTTCCATTCATAAAGCAACTCATAGGACTTCACAGTCAGTCTCTACTCTGAGCTGACTGGAGCTGTGATGTTTTGCTACCATCACCAATTCTCCAATACTCTCATGACATCCATCTAAAATTTTATCAGCATAAATGTCAACCTGGTTAGATACCCTTTCTCTTAATGCAAATTTATTATATTAGTCCCAGGGAGTATTTAAGAACCACAAAAGTTAGAGCTAGAATGGATTTGAGTGCTTGTCAAGTCCATCCAGGTCTAGTCCACAAAGAATGTTATTGCAGCTAGGGGACACAATGGATAGATCACTGGACCTAGAGTTAAGAAGATTTACCTTCCTGAGTTCAAATCTGACCTCAGACCCTTACTAGTTGAATGATCCTGGGCAAGTCACTTAACCTTGTTTGCCTCAGTCTTCCCAGCTGTAAAATATGCTGGAGAAGGATTTGGCAAATTACTTCAGTAATTTTGTCCAAATGGGGTCATGATGAGTGGGACGTGACTCAACAACAACAAACTCCCTAGCATTAAACCAGAATTCTATCAATCATGCCATGCTCATTCTATTGAACTAGTCAGACAGATAACAAGACTTAATAAGACCTTACTATTTGCCAGCAACTCTGATAAATGTTGGGAATATAAATGCAAGCAAAAAAGAAAGCATCTGTTTTCTCAAGGAATTTACATTCTAATGGGAAAGAAAATATTTAAAATGAAGCTGAAAAGGAGGGGAACTGGCTACTGGGGAAGAAGGTACCCTTTGTGGGGCATGATGGAAAACTTAAATAAGTATTGCTAAATATCCTAAATAAATTTAAATGTATAGCCTGCAAAACATACCCACCAAATTTTGAAAACCACTATAATTTTTATAAATAAAATAATGAATATTGTCCAAGTAGTCAAATATAAGCCTTGAACAAAAAATGGATGTTTTATCATATTTTAATTAAATAAATTGAGAGATGAACATCAGGGTCTCCATAAAACATTAAATATCACAAATTATGGCCATTAGGTATCAAATTTGGAGTCAAAAGGTACTTAGAAATCATTGAGGCCAAAAATCTTATTTTAGAACTGAGAAAGTTGAACCAGGTGATTACCCAGTGGCACTTAGCAAGTATCTAGATGGGATTTGAATTCAGGTCTTTTTCTTCTAGTCCAGAATCCTATCTAACCCACTATGCCACTTCTCTAGCTGAAGTACTATACACATATCAGCAAAAAAGTATTAATATAAGTTGTTGGGCAGGGCTCAGTACCTAGATTTTATTAGAAATGAGAAGAGAATGGGAAGAGAAGTAGATGAGCAGAGAGAGGAAGATAAAGTGAGAATAAAAGAGAAAGAGAATAAGAGGAAATAAAGGCTGCTGTGTTCCTCCTAAGTGCTGTCATTGGCAAGCTGAATAGATTCCTTCAACTGATCCTCTTATCATCTGGTTCTTTGTTTTCTCACCCTCCTAACCTCCCTCCAAACATCTTTTGTCTAAGTCTCAGTTTCCTTTATCTATAAAATGGGGATAATGCCACTTAAACTCTTTACTACATAAGGTAATTATCAGAAAAGTACTTTATATTCTCTTCTTTTAGATATCTTGAAATTTTTTGCTACAGTGCTTTCAGAATTGTATCACTACCATTCCTTACTTCTTTGTATCAATTTGGTCTACTTTAGTTTCTTTTTAAATTTCTTTTTACTTATTTTTTGTTAGTTCTGCTTTCTCATGTCTAGCATATTAGAGTTAAAATGTGATGGTTTCACTGGCCATTGATAGAGAAATATTTGTTAAAAATTATCAAAGTTCTCTTCTATTTCCCCTTTTGGAGGTTTGTCATTTCTGTTTAATCTAGAGGCAACTTGCTACCAATGTAAAGAAGAATGGACTTGGGCCAGTCCTAAGATATAGCTTCTTTTTGACACACCTTTCTATGTCAGTTTTTCTAATCCATTGTACTCAATAACCTCCACAGTTTCTTCCAGTTCTAAGAAGATAATGCACAAAAATTCTCCAATGTATAAATACCAAGATGTCAAGGATCATGAGTACCAGTTATAATCCATCTCATATTGGTGAGATTTAGCCCTCCAAAAACTGTTCCACTAGAACCAGATGTTTCCGGAGTTAGTGTATTCTATCATGATACTTTTTTTTCTGATTGAGTTGGAAAATATACTGACTAGTCAATGTGCCTATGAGAGAGGGCTCAAAATTCTCTTTGAAATTTGATGAAATCTTTTTTACATTGTCTAATACTCAGATACATAGATAAGGCCTGTCTCAGGAGATATATTATCCTGCTGGATAGAACACTATGATGATATAGCAAAAACTTCCACCATGGCAACTATAAAATATCTGTCATTAAAAATGCCAGCAAATTTTGAAAACACAACAGTGGCTCCTGGATAGGAAAAAGATCAGTTTATGTTCTGATCCTAAAGAAGGGCTATACCAAAGAATGTTCAAATTATTAAATGACAGTACTCATTTCACATACCAGTTAAGACTATGCTTAAGATTCTGAAAGGTAGACTTCAGTAACATATGAACTGAGGCTTACAAGAAGAAAAAGCTAGGTTTTGAAGAGGTAAAAGGACCAGGCCAAACTGCCAATATTCACTGGATAATCAAAAAAGTGAAGAAAATTCCAGGAAAAAATCATCTACTACTGTTTCATTGACTATGTCAAAGCTTATGACTATGTGGATCAAAACAAAATGTCACAAATCTTCAAAGATGTGGAGTACCAGATCATGTAACTAGTCTCAAATGTAGAACAGCTGATTGATGTAAGTTAGGGAAAGGAGTACAGCAAGGCTGAATGTTGTCACCTTAATTATTTAACTTATATGCAGAGTACATAATTCAAAATGCTAAGTTGAATGAATATAAAGTCGGAATTAAGACTGCTGGAGGAAAAATCAAAATTTCAAACCTGCAACAATACCTCTCTGATGACAGAAAGTGATAAAGAATTAAGAAGTTCCTTGAGAAGGGTTAAAGAGGAGAGTGTAAAAGATGATTTGAAAATAAACATTAAAAAAACTAAGATCATGAAAATTGGTCCCATCACTTCCTGGCAAAGGAAGTGAAGAAAAAATTGCAAGCAGTGTCAGATTTTATATTCCTGGACTCAAAGATCTCTGCAGATGGTAACTATAGCTATGAATTTAAAAGATGTTTGCTTTTTAGAATGAAAACTATGGCAAATCTGGACAGTATACTAAAAAGCAGAAACATCACCTTGCTGATGAAGGGCTGTGCAGTCAAAGCCATGATATTTCCAGTGCAACCACAATGCTCCCAGAACCCAAAGACTTCGATTTCCCAGAAGCTCCCTGGCAGATCATGGGAATAATGCCATAAGATCTCTAGTAATAATTGTTTATGGTTGGAGCTACAATGGTAGTCTTTGAATCTCCAACTTTTCTTCTTGATTAATGAAAACATTCTTGGCAAATGTTTTTGCTCTGCTCTGTTTTATGCTGGTCCAAGAATATCACCTCTAGTGGCACAATATGAATGTCCCTGGTCATCCCTCTTAATCATGGCCTTAGTGTTTCAAAAATCAACAAAACAGAACTCAGGTCCTAGTCACTAAATAAAACAACTCAATCATCTTACTGATGGTTAGACTGTCATGAGATAGGTTAGCTATACCAATGGCTATAAATGTGTCAAGCCGATAATTAGACCATCAAGAGACAGGTTAGCTATATTGTGGTATCACGAAGTTGTAACTACAATCACCATGCTGGTGTTAGCTCAGAGCTTCTGGGCCAATATTTTGTCTCACTGATATAGGAGGGAAACCATATCCATAAGGCCAAGGACAACCACAGCTTCCAGACTTCCCCAATTGTTCTGTTTCCTATGATATTAGGCCAAGAGGTGATATGGTTCTGGAAAAGGCAATGAGAAGGATAACTTTTCACACTATTCTCCTCACTATAATAAACATAATATATAAGTCATGTCATCATAAATTATGATTATAATCATCGATTACAAAAGATGATCATCATCATTATTTCCAGTATGACTGTGAGAGATAAACAATAAAGAAAGATGAGAAATGCTGAACTGAAACTTTTGAATTATGGTGTTGGAGAAGACTTTTGAGACAACAAGGAGATCAATTCAGTCAATACAAAAAAATAATTCAGATATTCATTGTAAAGTTAAATCCTAAATCTGAAGCTTAAATACTTTGGCTACACACTAGAAGATAGAAGTCAGTGAAAAAGATATCATGATAACGGGTCTTAATTTGAGTTCCATGAAGTTATTTTATATTTTGATGAGTATATTTTACTAGACTTATTTCTCTGAAATCCTCTTTATTTTATATTTTCCATTTAAAAACATTGTTATGAGAAAGGACTTTCAAAGGGGGTTATGATATAAATACATTAAGATCCCCTGACCCAGAGGAATGGATTTTGTTCAGCAATTCTATGGTTATTGAAACCAAGCAAAGCATCAAATAGGGGGATGAATATTAGTCAAAAGTGTTGACCCACATGAGGAATATAGGATGCTTGGTGTCCATAGATTGTAAGAGGATATTGATAATTTAAATAAATATATATATATATATATATATGCATTACAAAGACTGGGGTCAGCCTGTGGTGGTGCCTACATGCAGGTGTGTGTGAGTGTAAAACTAAAGAAATTACCCTGACGAATGATTGAGCTGATTAAGGCCCCTTTACCCAACATTAAACCTCCTTACTCAAGGGGAGGTAAAAACTAGCTTTAGCTACTCAGGGGGTTGACCTAGGCTCCTTGCCCTATACAAGTGATCTGATCAAGGAGGCTCATACATATTACTTTTCACTCCCCTGGACTCCTTAATATAATGACCAGCATGGGGAAACATATTATTAGACAATGGTACTGAATAAATTGTAACCCTGACTAATGATTGGCATAAAGGGGGAGGGTCAAGTCTTTCAAACTGTATTTAAGACTGCAAATTGTCATAATTTGGAGCCTTTCTTGCTAGGAGAGATGACCCTTCTCTGCAGAGAAGCTAATAAAACCTATTTTAATCACTCTGTTCTAAGCCCACATCCTAGAGGAGCTTTAGTATATTTCAAATAGAAGAGTGACTGGCATTATTTCAATTGCATTGAACCCTAAAATGCTGTAGAACTTCCTAAATGTAATTCAGAATTCCTCAATAATTCTACCTAATTGATCTGAGCAGAAAAAAAACCAAGTAAATGCAAAATGCTTACTTCCTAGATATGATATGCAATTGGATGGGCAGCTCCAGCCTATATGTGCCACAGTACACTTTTTCCACATTCCATATCTTGGACATAACTACAACATCATAGCTAGGAAACAGGCATTTTGAATCTATTCAGTTTTCTCTAAATAGGACAACTTAAATTTAAATAATTTCCATATCTTAGACATATCTAGAACCAGTGAGGATCTGGGTTCTGAATTGAACAGGAAAAGGAGGGGAGAGGGGTGAATTGTTCTGGAGAAATTTTACAGTTCTTATAATGTCAATAAGCTTCTCTTCAGAATAAAGGCTTATGTTTTAAAGATCAACATTGGATGACTATAATATGTGGAATACTATACTCTAAAAAATTAAAATTGTGTGTCATCCAAAGACAATGAAGGGAAACATAGAAGAGATGACTAGGTGGAAAAAATCAACAAAAATTGCACTGGATAAGTAGAGATCTCATCAGAAGATTACATGATTGGAAAGAGGTGGTCAAGTCATAGAGTGAAAGTAAAAGATAATAAATAGATGCCCCAATTGCCCATGTACTCCACTGATATCAACATAATCAATACAATGGCAAGTTTTTCCTGAGAAATTTCCTCAGAAAACTAGAGAGATCCCTCTTAGAGCATTTATGAGAGGACAATCAAAAAGTCAAAAAAGTGTCAAAAAATAAGATATTCTCTATTTAGAAGTGCTGAACTCTCTTGGATCACATTGAGTACCCTGAACCAGATTAAAATGTAACTGGGAAATATATAACAAAATAAATAAATTATAATAAAACATAGACAGTGTTAATTTGTGGTTTTCTAAGTCACTATGTAATCTTCTGGGATCCTTTTTAATTTGAGTTTGACACCATTGGAAATTATTATGTTTGTTCTCTATTTCAAAGAAGTCCATGACATCAGAAAGGCAATACCATGACATACAAGCACATGAATTAAATCTGAGTGAGTAGTGTGCTAGGTCACCAATGCTTCCAGTTTCAGAAATGGATGCCTGGAGATGCCCTGGAGGAGAGGCAATCAAGGTTAAGTGACTTGCCCAAGGTCACACAGGTGCTATCAGTTGTCTGAGGCTGGATTTGAAGTCCCATCCTCCTGACTACAAGGCCAGTGCTCTATCCACTGCACCACCTAACTGCCCTATTAGAATCTATGTCCCTGGAATGAGTGCCCCATCAGTGATATTATAGATCCATTTAAATATCTAAGAAAGTGCTTTGATTTATACTGGTTGCAGCCAACCTTTTGACAGATCCTTCAGTTCGTCCAATAGGAGTTCGAAAGCTAAGATGCTAATACCACTCAAGGGATACTAAGTATTACCTCATTGCCTGGTCCCAGAGTTCCACCAAGGCAAGGAAGCACTTATGGATTATTCTTCCATACAAGGATAGAAAGCCTTCCTATTCACTCATTATATCCAGACTGGTCATATTTTAATCTTCTTTCTTCCCCCTAAAGGGGAAGTTCATCTCTTTCTGAATCTTGAACCTGAACTTCAGTCCCTTAGGCATTGCAGGCTCTTGTTAGAGTGGACTTAGGGGTCTCTCAGGACATTGTGGATTTATTATTGCCTCAGACAAAGAAAATACTCTAGAGATCCTGAGCCATCACAGTATAGAGACAATTCATGAAATCATTAAGGACAGTGGCCCAAGAAACCAAGACTCCTCTTAAAAGTCTAATTTAGAAAACATGACCATGTCTCCTCAGTCCTGCATAGTGTCTTGAAATACTAAATTCAAGTAGCTTTGAAATACTGAGGCATAGAAATCCTTTGAAAGTTGAATGTAAGACATCTGTAGAGCATGGAACGGTGCCTTATCTCAATGATGTCCTTTTTTACTCTTAGAATCCTACCATCATTAGAATTAGTCTGATTCATCTTGAGCAGCTATGGCCACACTAGCTCTTCACTAACATAGATAAATGAGAATAGATGAAGTTTCTGGGGGCACAAAGTGGATCAATGGAAAAGTCACAAGTGGAGATAGCAGCACAATGAAGTAAAAAAAAAAGGACTGGTTATGGAATCAAGAAGATCTAGGTTCAAATGTTATTTCTGACACTAATTCTGTGACCCCAGGCAAGTAAGTGACTCTCTCTGGGCTTTTTTTTCCCCACAACTATAAAATAACAGGGTTTAACTCTAAGGTCTCTTCTAGATCAAATCTATGATCACCATGTTATTAGATCAAATGAGATTAGATTTGAAAATGTTTAGCATAGGGTCTGGGATATAGCAGGTACTTAATAAATGCTTATTTCTTTCCCTCTCTTCTTATGATCTTCTGAGGTCCTATTGCATTAGGGGACATCATCTTGCAGAAGGACATACAAGGATTCCCTGGTTCTTCAGAATCCTACCAAGATTTTGCTGTTAGGTTCTTAGAGAGGTAGTAAAAGATAGTGAATAGAGTATTAGATTGGGTCAGAAAGTCCTGGGTTTGAATCTCTCCTCAGAAACTCTAGCTGTGTAACATTAACCAATTCACTGAGACAGGAACAAGGAAAGAATAGTGTCACATAGCTCATTAGAACAAGGCTAAGAATACAATGTAAAGGGAGCCAAGAAAGGTTCCTGTCAGAGCAAGTAAAGAGGATGCTTTTTTCTTGGCCCTGATGAGGCTCACACAAAGGAGAAGGGAGTCACGTCTCTTTGAAGCCTGGCTCCTGAGAGTGGAGATGGTGATTGCTGCCAGGCATATTAATGTGTAATTTTAGAACTGTGATCAAACCTTCTCTTTGCCAGAGACAGTGATGCCAATCCCATAGGGAAAGGAGGACTTTTTTTTGTTTTCCCTTCTTGGTTTTGTGAATGGTTTTAAAATTAAATCCTGCTAGCTATAAATCTGACTTTTTCTATCAAATAAATTGATACATTAACAGGACAGGGGGGAAAGTAATTAAAAAAAACTAATTTACTAATTTCCCCCCCTTTTTTAAAAGCAAGTCACTAAATTACATGAATCCCTATAGACCTGAAAGCAGAAGTTTTAATAGAAGTTTCATTTAATAGCCAATAAGAGCTTTCTCAACATAGATAGATGCAACTAAACTGAGAGGACTAGAGATTTGCCCCAGAGCTGCAAAATAAAGAGGGCATAAAAATATAGTATATGCTCTAAACAATATAAAACTTTTCATTGATAGTCACCTCATATATCAAATCTGTTGCAAACCTTTGTATTTTTAACCTCATGAGATCTCTTTTAAATGATCCCATCTCTCCTCCATAGCTTAAGGTCTCATTATCTCTTGCCTAGATTATCTCAATGGTCATCTAATTGGTTTCCCTGCCTCAAGTCTCTCTTCAATTTATAAGCTAATATTCCTCAGGCCTGACTGTATCACTCCCCCTATTCAATAAACTCCACTAGCTTCCTATTTCTTCCAGGAACAATATAAAATCTGTTTGGAATTTGATGCCCTTCATAACCTGACCTCAGCCTACCTTTTAGTCTTCTTGCATTTGACTCCCTTTCTCAATTATACTGACCTAATTGTTCTTATTCACACAAGGTGCTGCATTTCTGGACTTGATGCCTTTCCAGGAGCTGCTCCCCACTACACACATGCCCCATTCCTGGAATGTTCTTCTTTCTCACTTCCAAATCCAAGTTTCACTGGCTTCCTTCCATGCTCATCTCGAATCCTGCCTTGTTCAGTAGACCTTATCTGGCCCCCTGCCCACCCATCACTAGTCCCTTACTTGTAAAATTACCTTTAATTTATACTGTATATATATCTTCTAAAAGGAGTCGAACACATGACCCCTGAAACCTTCAACTTTCCCAGATGTGGCAAGAATCAGATAAAAATAGAATTGGGAAATACTTAGCAAAATAAAAATATTATAAAACATAGATAATGTTTCACTTTAAAAATGCCAATGAGCAGTTTGCTAGGATCCTTACTGACAGATTAGTGGGCCCACTTCTGCTTGTTTGACATCCCATGTGCAAGGTGATATGTATGTTATCTTCCCCATTAGAATATGAACTCCTGCAGAGCATGGACCATGTTTTTATCTTTCTTTGTATTTCTGGCAAATGTCTGAGGCAAATAAGCACCTAATACATCCCCATTAACTAAGAAAATCTTTAGGGCAGATAGGCATCACAGTGGATAGAGTTCTGGGCTTGGAATAAGGAGGACCCCAAGTTCAAATTTGGCCTCAGGTACTTTCTAGTTATGTGACCCTGGGCATGTCATTTAACCATATTTTTTCAGTTTCCTCATCTGTAAAATGAGCTGGAGAAGGAAATGACAAACTTCTCTAGTATACTTGCCAAAAAACCCTAAATGGGATGATGAAGAGTTGGACATTACTGAAAATTACTGAAAAACAAGAAATTTCTAGTCATTGACTTGGAGATTAGTTTGCATTAGGTTAATTTTGCTTTACACCAGATTTACTCAGTCTTTGGCACTTAGAGTCATGAGTAAGGAACATCCTAGCAGATGTACCTGTTCTCCAAATGACAGTCTGCAAAAGTCACCAGGGACTGAAGCAGAAAGTGACTTACCCAGAGCCACCCACCTGGTATGTGTAAGAGGAAAAACTTGGGCTCTGGTCTTCTTGGCATTGAAGCCAATATGCCAGGCTTCCCAGAATATCTGGTTAATAAGAATAATTAGTTGAAATGGGAAGCTGTTCTGGAAGAGCCAGAGGAATAAAGGGGACAAGGAGAAACTGTTGTGCTTCAGAGGGAATTATGTACAAATTGATTCTTGGTATTCTGTACCTGTAACATAGGGAGAAAGCTAATTTCCTTATTTAAGCTCATGACATCTTAGATCTGAAAAGGATTTTAGAGGGGTCACATAGTCCAACCTTCTCATTGTGCAAAAGAAAAAATGGAGGCCTGTAGAGGTTAGACCATGCTCACAAGGTTACTCAGGAAGTGTTAGATCTGGAAGTCGAGTCTAAGGCCTCTGATCTAAGGTCCAACATGCTTCCCATTGCATGTTGCTGCCCCTTACCATGGCCCTACTCAGGGGTCATGAAGTCTTAGAATTCTAGAGACCAGAGAGTGTTAGATCTGGAAATCATTTCATGCAACCTTCTCATTTTAAAAGGGTGGAAACCAGGGCTCAGAGAAAGCTTGCACAGCAGTCAATCCAAATTGGGCTCAGGGGCTTGAAACATCACATGCAAGCATTAGCCTAGTTGCTCTGGTCAGTTGTTTTATTAGTCATATCCAATTCTTGGTGACCTTATTTGGGGTTTTTCTTGGCAAAGATCCTGGAGTGGTTTGCCATTTCCTTCTCCAACTCATTTTACAGATGAGGAAACTGAGGCAAACAAAATTAAGTGACTTGCCCAGGGTCACATAACTAGTAAAAATTCAGTGTCAGATTTGAACTCAGCAAGATGAGTATTCCAGACTCCAGGGTTAGTCCTCTATGCATTGTGCCACCTAGCTGCCATCTGATCAGTTCGACCCAAATTTACTGGATACCAGTATAGTTGAATGTAAGAGAATGCCAGCTGGCTGGGGATTCTGGTCTTCAGGCCTTCTACTTCTTTGTCTCTGGAACTCTTAGTGATCAAAGCTCCTCTTCAAAAAACTCAATGTCCTTAATCTCTTCCCACCTGCTGCTGCTGGTGGAACTGATTTTTATCTAGATAGGCAGTTGGGACCTAGTATTTTAGACAGGCCTATAAATAAGTCTACAGTCATCAGGATTTGATGATAAAAAGGCAAAGGAAAAACTTTCTGAGACAGCCTCCATCAGAGCCCCGGGGGAGAGATGGGCTGCTCTCTGCTTCCTGAAGATGAAATTAGCTAAGCCCCCGTCACTCACACCTCAAGACAAGTAAGAGCTGGAATCCGATACAGAATGCCACTGACGAGAATATATATCCTCCAACATAAAAGGCCCCAACGTAAATTAGAAGAAATATGGAGAGCCTTCAAAAAGGTAGGTCAAACTTTTTCCTCAAGCAGATAATTACAGGCTGGGGGTGAGTAAATCTTATTAGCCTCTCTCCACCTCATCTTTCCTCATAAAACACTTGTGGGGAAGTAGCTGCAGTCAATCCGAGGCTGACACCTTGCTTAAAAGGGGACAGGGCCATTTGCTGCCCAGGCTCACCTTCTCAACTAGTAATTCTGACCTACCCCCACCCACCTGAGCATCAGCCTGGAAGCAGGAAAGCTGCATCTAGGAACATTTTCACTTTGGTGAAAAGTCATTTGACAAGATTAGATCCTCATGAAGGCTGGGAGCCTGGGGGTTTTGTGTGTGTGTGTGTGTGTGTGTGTGTGTGTGTGTGTGTGTGCACATGAGAGAGAGACAGAGAGAGAGAGAGAGACAGAGAGACAGAGAGACAGAGAGACAGAGAGACAGAGAGAAGTGTAGGTGAGGGGGTAAAAGGGAAGAGTTATTTATGAAGGGAGAAAGTGCATGTTCTTGAGAAGGAAGCAGTTGCTTCATGGATGACAGAATCCTGGGATAAGGTTTCATTTTCCCCATTTTAGTCTTGAATCTGTCTAAGAACCTTAACCCATGGAAAAGTATATGTAGGCAATATCCACAGCAACTTAAGTTCCACTTAAGGTGCTTATATCCACTTGCATGACGTAGCTCCTTGTCTCTGAAAAATGGTTCCTTCAGGCTGGAATGGTCTGGTCAAATTTCTCCATGCAAGACTCAGGTCTTAAAATAAATGAAGTTATTAACATTTCTGAAAATGTATCCTCTGTAGCTCTTACTAGGTGCTGATTTATGGTCCTGGACCTTGCCTGATGCCTCTATCAATCACAGAGGAACATGGGGACAGGAGAGCTAACCTGAACTCCACCACTCACTCTGTAAATTGAGTGAACCTTCAGGCTTTTGGGGTTAGTCCAAAAATGTCCTTCTCCAGGTAGTACTACAAACCACCTGAGTTACTCCTGAGTAAGAATGATTTAAAATCACCCAGATATTTCAATATCTTGGCAATGATGAGTTAATAGGTCCTATAAGACAACTCAATAATAATAGTGAAACTGACTATACCAGTTATATCCCAGTTCTTGAAGAATATTTGACCAGAAACCTTGATTTTTCTCTTTTTTTCAAAAGGGAATAAGAAATTATCCAAAAGGGAAAAGAAAAATGACCAGTTTATAGATAGGTTGACCTAAATATGAAATTAGAAAACATTTCTCATTAATTTAAAATGAATCAGCCTAATTTTAATCAGCTCCATTAATGGCATCCCTACACACACACACACACACACACACACACACACACACACAAACACACACACACACATTTAAAGGGACCCCTTTTTAATAACAATCTAATAATAATTTAATTTTAACTGAGACTCATAGAGGAGAAATATTTCATTCAAAGTCATACATCCAATGAATTATTGAGGGGAGCTGGAAGTTAAGTGGTCTGACTCATAGACCAGCTGTTTGTATGAGTAACTAGCTTAGAAATAACAGTCTATGAGCCTAATTTCCCTCAGAGTTATGATGTTGGCAATAGGAGTCCACTAAAGATTGCAGTCTACTTTTATCATCTTGCATAGTATAGACATATGAGTATAAATTGGATTCAGGTGTGAAGTGTGGAAGGGAATATTTTAAAGTAGATCTTATGGGTGGATTCTCAGTATTAGGGATGAGTAGTTCAAGTCTGGGGATGGTAAGCCTGAATCAGGTTCAAGAATTTGAGATGGGCAGTATACTAAAATGAGATAATGAAATCAAAACCAGTGAAGATATTAAAGCTGAGCAAACTCTTGTAAAAAGACAATAGAGAACAGTAGAAACTTGGATATGATGGCTTCAAAGATGATGCTACAACCCTTACCTGAGAACTACTTTTCCTTTTTATGGAGAAAGTAATGAATAGCACAATTTAGATATATAATGATAATACTTCAGGATTTCAGTGAAGTTTGTGAAATTCTTCTAGACAATTGTTCCCAGAAACTCAATGACTATTAATGCATTATTAGGATGAGATGGTGATCAACCAAGGTAAGCTCATATGAACTAACACAATGGCATCCTCATTTAAAAGGCAGGACTTAATTCAAATGCTTCTGCATTTTAATATTGCAGAAATCACCAATGGTGATTCTTTCTTAGCTATTGCTTTTGTCTTATTCTTGTATTATTTTTACATTTTTGAAATACAAAGTTGATTGAGAACATGGTTGATGTTACTTGTCCCCATATATATTTCAAGGTGTTTGTCTTGAGGGTCTAAATTGTTAGTTATGAATTTTGTTGGGATGAAGTTCAGGGATGAGGAAGCAAAAAACAATTAAACAAACTTGCTTTTTAGCACAGTGAAGAAGTATATAGCATACTTTGACTTATGATTTGGATGAAACATTGGATGAATCACCTACTTCCAAATGCTTCTCACCAGTATCAGTTTCCACCTCTCCTTGACATTCAGAACATCTTAGTCACCATTGTATTGGAAGATATATCTAAAACAGGTATCAAATAACATCTTACAACATTCCTGAATGCAGCTGATACCAAATTAAAATGTAACTGGAAAATATTTAATAAAATAAAAATACATCAGATTGTAGACAGCATTACATTTTAAAACTAAGTCAATATGCAGCCCAGAGGGATCCTTATGTATGGACTATTCGTCCCCATTTCCATTTAAGTTTGATAACACTGATCTAGGAGACTACACCTAAAGTGGATGCATGTTACCATGACTACAAAAAAGGATTATTTTGTTAGAGGACTTGGTGAGCTCCTCTGAACCTAAAGGCATAAGATGTAGTAAATTCCAAGAAAGGGATAATGGTGGTTCTGATGCTGGTGCTGGTGAAAGAATAGGCAGTAACTGAGCTTTAGGGTAGTTGGAGGGGCAGGAAGTTGCTAGATGAGGTCAGCAGTACTTAGGGTAAGAATACTTAGATGAATACCTTAAAATACACTGAGAATCATAGGAATAGCAAGTGAAAGGTACCTTAGAAGTCATGTAATTCAACTGCTTCATTGTTCAGTTAAAATATTTAAAACTCATAGAGTTTCAGTAATTTTTCTAAGGTTTTACACCCCCCCACACACACACACATACACAAACACAGACAAATACACACACAAGCACACACAATGGCACAACCAGATTTTGATTTGATTTTTTTTATGCCCAAATCAGAGAGTGACAGTCATTAACAGGTGAGTAGAGTACGGAGAACTCCAAAGACCAACTTCATCAATTTCCAAATTGTTCCATCTGCAAGTCCAATCTAGGAATATCCCTAAGATCCATGAAGCATTAAAATGTGTGGAATTTGAAGCACACTCCACTGACTATTACAATTTCCCTTAATTATGGGACTGACATATCTAAATGTATAAAATTCCTTTAGAAACTCACCATATCGGCTACGTTGAGAGAGGAAAGGGGGAGAATCTTTCATGATCCATGTTAGGTTCCAGATAAAAGGCTCTGTAGTTAGAGCAGGGATGTTTGTAGAAGATTCCAGGGAGTTTGGAGCTGTATAATAAAAAAGAAGAAAAATACTGACTAATGTACTCTCTGATAGTTTTTAGAAACAATTAGAAAGGACTTACAGATATCTAATTACATCCAATTTAAAAAATTAAGTACCACATCTGTCCTAGGAACCACATAGTGTATAACCTGTGAGAAACTGCAGAGAGGAAGATGGATATCTCATAGTTCCAAAAAATAGGTGTTATTATTCCATTTCAGCAGATGAAGAAGGTTTGATCCTAGAAAAGTCCCTTAATTTCTTTGAGACTCAGTTTCTTCATCTGAAGACTAGGGACAATTTTATTTGTGTTATTGTCTCATAAAAATGTATAATCTCCTCTATGGAAATAAAATAAGATTAAATATGGATGTTTCACTGCAGCTAATAGCTACAGAATTAGTACTACTCACATTTTGAATGAATATAGTGTGACCAGGACAGAGGTTAGCAGGGTGATGACTACTCTTTTAAAAGGAAGTACTCTTCTGTTAATGCAGCCTATATATGAATTACCTCAGTTTGAGCTTGTAGTACATTAGAATCCCAAGGAATTTTTTAGAGGAATGAATGTTTAAAATACCCAGTCCATTCTCATTCTATTTGCATTGCTTATTCACATATAGGGTTTTGTTACACCCTCTAAATTTGAGTTTAATACATAGCCCATTGTTTAGTCAGTTTAAAGACTTTTTGGATTTCAATTCTGTCATTTAGTCTCTTTGCCATCCTGCTTTAATTTTCACTATCACATAATTTATAAGCGTAGTGTCTATACCTTATCCAATCATTAATTAAAAAAAAAGAAAGAGCTGAGCAAAAAAGGGGACAAAAACAGATCTCTGGGACATTGCACTGACTATAATCCTCCCTCCATGTTAGCAGTAATTAATAAATAACCATTCTTTTGAGTTTAGTTGCTTAACTAGTTTTTAATCTATTATTATTTTCACCCAGTCCACATTCTTATATCTTATCTATAAAGATATTATAAAAATCTTTGTCAAAGAAGAAATTCAAGGAAGTCAATGTGGCAGAGCCAAGATGACAGAATACAGGCAGCAATCTACCAACATTCCATTCCAAACAACTTTAAAATAATTCTTCAAATCAAATTTTGGAACAGCAGAGTCAACAAAAGGTCATGATACATTTTCCAAGCTAAGACAACCTATGAGATTGGAGAGCTATCTAACACCAGGATGAAGGATGGTCCAGAATTCAGCGGGAGTACAAGCTATTGGTCTTGGAGGCTGCCATGACAGTGCAGGAGTAGTAGCATCAACAGCAGCAGTTTCAGGAAAATTAGAATAGTAAGGAAATTGGACCAACGATCCTAAAGAGATGCAACTGGCACTGACTGGCAGCTCTATTACCCATACCTAGTTCTGGGTTGTAGTTCCAGGGCAGAGGAGTACTAACACTTGTGGTCATTTACAAGGGAGCAAGGGGATCCATGTTCAAGAAGAATTTCTAGAAGAGGTAAAGAAAAAGAGAAAAATGATAGAGGAATGAGGAAAAGAAAATCACGAAAGGAAATGAGTGAATCAAGAAAGTTATGAAAATGGAATAAGCAAGTTGGTAAAAGAGACACAAAAAGATTACTAAAGAAACCTTAAAAATTGGCTTAGAAGTAAAAGAGAGACAAGCATTCACCGAAGAGAAGAATTCTTTAAAAATAAGAATTGGTCAAATGGAAAAAAGATATAAAAAAAGCTAATTGAAGAAAACAATCTGTTGAAGATTAGAATTGAGCAAAGTGGAAGCAAATGACTACAGATATATCAAGAATCAATAAAAGTCAAAAGGATAATTTAAAAAGAATATGTGAAATATATTCATCAGAACAATAACTGATAACAGTACATTGAGAAGAGATTTTTTAAGAATTATTGGATAGGGGCAGCTAGGTGGCACAGTGAATAGAGCACCCCTGGAGTCAGGAGGACCTGAGTTCAAATTTGACCTCACACACTTAATAATTACCTAGCTTTGTGACCTTGGGCAAGTCATTTAACCCCCCATTCCCTTGCAAAAAAAAACTTTAAAAAAAGGAATTATTGGATAATCTGAAAGTCATGAATAAAATAAGAGCCTTAGCATCAACTTTCAAGAAATTATCCAGTAAAATTGCCCTAATAGCCTGGAACCAGGAGGTAAAATAGAAATAGAAAGAATTCACTAATCATCTCCTGAAAGAGATCTCAAAATGAAATTTTACAAGAATACCATAGACAAATACACACTTAATCATCAAAACTGTGAATGTAAATAGGATGAACTCACCCATAAAATGAAAGTGGATAGTAAAATGAATTAGAAATTTGAATTCAATAATGTTATTTACAAGCCACACATTTGAAACAGAAAGATACACACTGAGTTGAAATAAAGTACTAGAGATCTATCATGCTGAGTTGAATTTCAAAAATACAGGAAAAGTAATCATGATCTCAGACAAAGTGAAAACCAGAATAGACCTAATTAGAAGTGATAATCAGGGAAACTACATTTTGCTAAAATCTGTCACAGACAAAATGAAATAATATTTTAAAATTAAGGGAAATTTCTCCAATAAAGATCTCAACTTCTCAAATATATTGAAAGGTAAGTCAAATTTAGGAAAATTAGAGCAATTCTTCCATTGATAAATGCTTTGAAGAAAAGGAAAAGATAGTTTTCAGAAGAAATCAAAGCTATGACGATTAACTGTGAAAGACTGGGCTATTTTGATCAATACAATGATACCAGACAGTTCCAAGGGACTCATGATGAAAAAATACTATTCTCTTTCAAAAAAATAACTGATAAACTGAGTGCAGATTGAAGTATAATTTTCTTATTTAATTTCTTTTGGGTTTTTTGTGTGATTATGGTAATATGGAAATGTTTTCCATGATTTCACATATATAATTGATAGCATTTTGCTTACCTTCGCAATAAATGAGGGAGCAATAGAAGAGTTTAGAACTTATATGAAAAGAAAATAATATATAAAATAAATAATATTCAAAAAGAAAAAAGAAGAGATTCAAGTGAATTGATTCGTTGATACTTTACCAGCTTAGTTACCCTAATTTCCCTTTCTACATACACAAACCTTTCTCTTCTTTCTACTCACCAAAGCTCAAGACTCAGATTTTTTTCCTTAGTCCCATGTCCCTTCTTTTCAGTCTTTATTAAGACAATTCAATAACAATAAATGACATGAACATAAAGGTTCTGAAAAATATTCCTTTGTAGCAAGTTTAAGAATTATCCTTAGGTCCCTTTCTCAGATGAAGAAACGGAGGTTAGGAGAGGTTAAGTAACTTGCTGAAGTTCAAACTGCTAAGTGTCAGAAGCAGGATTTGACCCCAAATTTCTGCTGAATTTTTCCACTAGGCCATCATGCAGTTTGGCATTTTGAGGAATCAAGGGTTAAAAAAGTCTAATTGGCAAGGGGAGGGCAAAATGTAAGAGTTCTGGTGAATGACATTGAACTGCGGCTTCTTCCTCTAGAGTTTTCTAGATGACCTAGTGAATAGAATTCTGGGTCCAGTTTGAGGAAGTCTGAATTTATATCTAATCTCAGACACTTATTAGCTATGGAGCCCTGGGAAAGTCATTCTGACTTTATCTGACTCAGTTTCCTCAACTGTAAAATCGGATAATGGGATAAAGATGAAATAAGATAACATAAGGTTCTTAGCCTGATGTCTGACACACAGTAGGCACTTAACCAATACTTATTCCCTTTCCCTTAATCACCAAGTCTCATGGTCTCCTAAAAATCCATTCTGGGTGCACAAATATTATGGTTCTTTAAATGCTGTTTCAATCCATCTCTTCCTAATAATGCCTCTGCCTGTACTTTGTGTTCTGCTCTGTAACTTGATCTAATCGTGTTTGCTTCAGTTATTGCCTTATCAATGCAAAGCCTGAAATTGCACTCAGAAGTTATGAATTCTTTACAATTATGTTATTTTCAAAAGAAAAAAATTGGTGCAGGCTGACAGCTTTCCCTGTAGCCAGAAGGCCAGGGAGCCACAAAGGATGAATGTTTCAGATTTGCATTTGAGAGAGAGGGAGAAAAGGGTCAAGGCAAAGATGCCTTCTTCCTTTATTGTACCTCGATTGCATTTCATGTCAAGAAAAGTAATTACAATATGTCTGCAAATCAAATGAACTCATTCCCCACAGTTAGGCAGCTCTTGGCAGGAAAATCCCAGCTCAGTGACCACTGGCTGGTGGGGTGTGGTAGAAAAATGATTATTTTTTTTTAAAGGAGTAAGAGCTCAAAGTATTTCATACAGTTACTTGGAGGAGTAGTCAACCTGATCAGGATATCTGGCTTCTTGACCCCCACTTGACCCAGGTATGCTAAGCATCTCCAAAAGTATTTTTAAAATGACGCATTTTCTTAGATCATTTGATCATCTCTTCTTGTGGTGAAGAGGCTAGCAGCTAGCCCAGCAGCTCACCTTCATGACCTGCAATCCCCTTTTAAAGTAATCACTTAGCATGACTTAAGCCTATAATGCCATGTTTCCCCAGGGGACCTACTCTGGTCCACACTTGCCAAATGCTTGGCACTGCCCTACAACTGCTACAACTGTTAATATTATTAATATTGCCTTTTAAAAAAGTACTTTAGTACTTGCTCCAACCAAAGACATAAGGTAGTATAATATTTATTATACTCAATTTGTAGATGAGGAAACTGAGGCAGAGAGAGACTAAAGAGACTTACTTGACTGACTTAACAATAGTTATCAATGACATTGGAGCTGAGATTTAAACCAAGTATTCTGAGCCCAATATTCTTTGTTCTCATATCATGCTCCCTCTTCGCTAATTTCAGTAGGGCTTTACCATCCCATGAGACTATGCATTTCTATCAGTTTAGGACCAGTCTATTACTACTATCTGACTAGAAAAAACTAGAATTCAATTGATGTTAGACTAAGTCTTAAAAGTTTTTTGGCACTTCCTCTTCCCCCCACCTCCTGTCAAAGCAGTTAGGTTGTATTCAAACTGGATGACTAGAATCATCTGAGAGAACAGAGTGATGAATATCCTCATAGAAGAACCAAGCTGGAGATCATTGAATGTTTAAAGCAAATGGTAACTTGCATGATTAAAAAATATATTTGCATTCATATATATACATATATATGTGTACATATCTGTATTACACACATGTGCATATAAATACATGGATACATATATGTATATATTTCTATATTTATTTATAGATATATTAGCTTGTTATAATCATATATATAGAATTTTATAACTTTATATATAGCTCTTTATAGCCTATATATGCATATATATTTATGTTTATATAAAATTAGAGGGAGAAATCACTCCCAACTATTTAAATCATTGAGAAGATGGGAAAAGTAATAAGTGACACTTTTTTAATGTTTTAAATTTTGCAAAGTCCTTTAAATATATTACTGTAACTGATTTTCATAGCAAGCTTATGAACTAGATGTGGAAGGTTTTATTAACACCATTTTAGAGATGAGGAAGCTGAGATCCCAAGAAATGATTTATCTAAGGTTATAGTTACAAAGTAATCAGAAATTGAACCCAAGTTCTTGACTTCTGTATTTACTCAGCCGGAAGATTTTATCTTCTGTTTGTGAAGAAACAGTGAAATGAAAGTTTAGTTTAGTTTTTAAATGGACAGGTACAGGATAAGGGCTTTAGAGATCAAAGAAACTTAAATTATTAGTGCACCATATAAAAAGCCCTGAGTGGCAGATAATCAATCCAGAAAAAAGAACTTGGGAGCCATACTGAATAATTTCCCAAGGTCACTGGCCCAATGTGCTGCTTCAGTTACATTCATCTAAACTTTAATAAGCAACTACTATTTATCAAGCACTCTGCAGTATAAGTGATAGTAGCCTGTGTAGATGCTACACAATGCAGAAGATGTACTGACTTTTACGAATGATTATTAGTACAATTTGACAGGAATGAAGAGTTAGTGAAGGGGGATAACATGAAAAAAGCTTAAATATTAGGGAAATCAGACTATGAAAGATCTTAAATTCCAGGATGAGGAATTTGTATTTCATCATTAGATAAGTAGTGAGCCACAGAAGACTCTTTTTTTCCCTAAAGGAGTGGCATGGGCAGTTTTGTGTCTTAAGAAGATTGCAGCTAGCACCCATGTGGAGATTGTTGTTATTGTTTGTCCTTCATTTTCCAAAAAGACCATGACATTAGGGATGTGGACTATCAGGATGGTGATGTAAACAAAGAAAAGAAAATACATGTGAGGTGTTAGGAGTTAGCAGTTAGAAACTAATTATATATGATGGGTGAGGGCAAACGAAGAGTCAAAGATGACTTAATCAAAGGATGCTTAAGCTAAAAAAAGTCAATTAAATAATCATCATCATCATCATCATTAAGTGTATTGGAAAAGAGAAAGCATTATCCCCTTCTATAAAACTTAAGTGTATTTTAAATGGTCAAGTAAAATGATAATGTTTTACTTCTGGATCATAACTTAGAATAAAGAAGTCAAACCCAAGGCCTTGCAGAACTCCAAATGGTGGTTGGAACTAGATGAAAATGTAATTAAGAAATGTTATTTCAGGTTTTTTTGTGGAAGACCAATAAAACCACCACAACAAAAATCATCTACCCTGATTCAGAATTCTGGCCAAAAGCCATTGACAGATTAGCAGATTAGAAAGTCTCTCCCTTGAAACCCAATATAAGTACCTGGAAAATGATTCATATTCAAGACCCCATTTGTCCCTTAGCAACATCTTTGTGCACCAACTGATGCTTCTTTATGCCTTGGCTGGTATTGATGAACAGAATAAAGCCTTTTATTAACATATTCTTACTAAGAAACAATAGGCTTTCTTTACATAGTCATCTTTTTAAATCAAGAATTATAATAATTTATTTGATGCTTTGAAGTTTTAAAAGACTTTTACATATATTATGTTATGTAACATGATAACATTTAGAGAGAAATTCTGTTATTATCATCATTTTATTAAGGAGGAAACTGAGACTCAGAGAAATGATGTGGCTTACCTAGGGTCATGCACATAGCAAATATCTAAAGTGAGATTCAAACCAAGATGACATTGATTTCAATTCCAGGTCTCAATGTATTATTGCAGGGACCTTAACTTTTATCCTATATCATAGCTCCCCTTTGGCAGTCTAGCAGAAACTTACTGACCCATTTTTCATAATAATTTTAGATGAATAAAATAAAATACAGAGATTTAACAAAAGAAGGCAAAAGCCAGTGAAAATAAAAATAAATCCCCCCAACTATGTTAACAAAATGCATAGAGATTGTGGACCCCCAGGTTCTGAACCCCTGCTCTAGATCATGTGGAAACTGAGGCCCAAGGACATTCAGTGACTTGTTCCCTGGGTAGTGAAGTATCAGTTGTGGTGGCCTCTGACTCCAATGTCCAGCTTCCTGCTTGAGGATACTGTCACCACCTATTTCATATAATCATAAGGTAAGACCTGGGAAGGATCTCAAAGGTAATTAGATTTAATTCTCTTGTTTTATAGGTGAGGAAATCATGGAATAAAAAGGACAAATGATTCATTCACATTTACACTGCTAGTAAGTGTCTGGAAAAGGATGCAAACTCAAATCTTGACTCCATTCTCAGTTCTCTATCTACTGAGGATTAAGGAAATCCTTTTCAAGTTTTACACACATGTGAGTAATTATTACTAAAATTAAGTAAATCTCAATTTTCCATATTCCACCTATTAAGTTACACATGATAATTTACCTCCTTTTTTTCCCCATTGCCCCAAGTACAACTAGCCTGTATAGTGGCTGCCAGGTTTGGAATCAGAAAAATCTGAATTCAAATTCAATCTCAGACACTTAATGTGTGACCCTGGGTAAATCATTTCACCTCTATTTGCTTCAGTTTCCTCTACTGTAAAATGGTGTTAATAATAACACCTACCTCCCAAAGATTTTATGTCTATATACACAATACACATGTAACAAGTATATGAATATGTGAGTCTATGTGTATACACTCCTTTGTGTATAAACCTATACATACATAAAAATAAGTATGGCACACAGTAAGAACTATATAAATGTTAGCTATTTTCATCATTATTATTATTATTATTATTATTATTATTATTACCAAACAACTGATATATTCTTTGTATATATTCCTATATAACTTCTTTCTGAATATTTCCTCACTTCATGATTTTGTCACAGTGGATCCTCCTTCTGTTGACCTAATTCTTTTCCCAACATGAGTAGAAGAAAGTCTATGACAGTTGCTGGGCTGATTCTGAAGCCTCTACAAATTTAACTAAATAGAGCTTCTGAAAATAGGCATACAAGCTTTTATCAGGTCTATTTTCCTGATGCACATACAAGTGGATATATGATATATATAATATATATTATAAATAAAAAATATATAATATATATTATATATATATATGTATATAAAGTATGTGCAAGTGTTGAAAGTAGAATGGGCCTAGTAATGGATATATATACATATATATATATATATATATATATATATATATATATATATGTGTGTGTGTGTGTGTGTGTGTGTGTGTGTATGTGTATTATACAATAATAATATACATATTTGTCATCTGGTATTTAGAATTTAAAAGCTTTTTTTTACTCCATTCTTGTAAATAACTGGGAATTGACTGTAGATGGTCGTTATTTACCAGGATTGTCGTGTTTTATCAGTGAACATGTTTTACCAACCAACATCAATAACATGAAGGAAATAGGTCATTCTAGTTACCTTTTGGAACTGTTCCTGCCTCTCTATCACATTTTACTTATTTATCTTCTTTCCCACAATAAAACAATCAGTGACAGGCTGCCAGTTCTTCTCCTTATTTGAAAACACACTTAATAATGCATTATTTTACAATGATTTTGTGTCACGCACAGCAAAGCATAATGGGACCAAATAAATAGTCTTCTGGTTGTCTAACTCCTGGATGAGTGACTTTTGAAAAAAGGAACAGACAAGAAGGCGTGGCCCTTTGCAATTGGCAGTAGATGGGAAAAGGTTGTGAATATTTATTGGCCAACAATCACACACCTGCTCAGTCAAAAGGGCTTTTACATATATATGGAAATGTTCTTACCAAATTGACATGCCTGCTGAGTTTTGGGTTAAGTTGGGATGTTAGAGGCAGTTGATTTAGGGCTGAAAACTATAGATGTCATTCCCAGTGAGCTGAAAGGGAGAGTTAGCAGGTGTGCCCTTCAGAGCAATGAGATTTTGTCAACAACTTTTCAAACAAAATAATGCAGCCACATAGTAAAGGCCTTATACATGATAAGACGGAACATTATCTTTCTTTTCTTTTCTTGTTTAGAATTTTCATTGGCTAACTCCATTAGAAGAGAGAGAGAATACTTATCATCAAAATGAATGTAATGCACCAGCCTAAGTTGAGCTACCTTTTCTAACTTGCAGTATTGATTATTAGTATTTCATTTGGAGAAGGAGGGGTTATAAATTGATTTGGGTGTTCTATAAGGATTTCTTAGGGATAATAAAATTAAAGATTAAAAATGAATAATGTTAACAAAGTATTTGATCATGTACTCTGCTTATTTACATTCTTATAAGTTTAAAAGTGAGATAAAGCCCCAATAATACATTTTAACCAGTTTATGCTTCATATATAATTATAAAGCAAATATGTAACTAAATGTTTATACATTCCAACCTCCCAATGTGTGACATCACACATTTGAGAAAAGTTAAAAAATCCTGAAGTTTTTTTTAAAGCTGCAACCAATTTATATCACACTGATATAAAATTTAGTAGGAGACACATCAATTATAAATTATGAATAATGGGCAGCCTATCTGTAAATAGGCCATCAACTTGTAGTTAAATACCCCCCCCAGAAATGATTTGTGAATCAAAATCAACACTAATTATGGTAATATAATTCCAGTCAATCTAAGAAAGATGTTTTTTTTTTTAAAGGAGACTCTTACTTTAGATCAAAGAGTGCTAGCTTAAAGTCAGAGGATCCAAAATTGAATTTTGGCTTTGCTACACTTAACTTTCTGTTCTCAGTTTATAAAATTAATTCATATTTTAAAGAAAAGGACTAGACTAGATGATCACTAAGGCTTCTTCTAGCTCTAAAGCTATATTCCACTGATCTTATCATCAACTATATTCCCCCATTATCCCTGGGAAAAAGAGAGGGAAAATAACATACTTGAAACCCCCACCATAACAACCTCTCCCTATATGGATTATTGTTATTATTATTATTATTATTATTATTATTATTATCAATTATTTTGCAAAACAATTGGAGTTAAGTGACTTGCTCGGTGTCACAAATTTAGAAAGTGTCCGGTGACAGAAGTAAGATTTGAACTCAGGTCCTCCTTATTCCAGGACCAGAGCTCTAGACCCTTTGCCACATAGCCTCCACCCTCTATATAGATTATTAAAGATTTAGAGTTGAAAGGGATTTTGAAAATTAATACCGTGGAAGTAAGATTGGGGGAAAACTGTAAAACTCAAATAAAATCTTTAATAAAAAAAATAAATAAATAAATAAAACAAGACCTTCTTTTTAGAAGTGAGGGTCAGAACAGTTAGATGACTTGTCTAAGACCATAACGGTACTAAGTGGCAGGGACACTACATCCTCCTATACCAATTTGCAATGTTTTCCACTGTGCCCCTTAAGAAACTCCTCTTCTAAAACAGAGAAAGATAATTATAGACCTATCTCCCTAATGAATATAGATGAAAAAATCTTAAATAAAATCTTAGCAAAAATGATTACAACAAGTTATCACTGGGATAATACATTATGATCAAGTAGGATTTATTCCAGGAATGCAGGGTTGGTTCAATATTAGGAAAACTGTTAGTATACTCAATTATATCAATAAAACCTATCAGAAACCATATGATCATATCAATAGATGCTGAAAAAGCTTTTGACAAAATACAGCATCCATTCCTACTAAAAACACTAGAGAGTATAGGAATAAATGGATTATTCCTTAGAATAATTAGCAGTATCTATCTGAAACCATCAACAAGCATTATATTCAATGGGGAGAGGCTAGAGGCATTTCCAATAAGATCAGGGGAGAAACAAGGATGCCCATTATCACCACTACTATTCAATATCGTATTAGAAATGTTAGCTTCAGCAATTAGAGAAGAAAAAAATGAAGGAATTAGAATTGGGAAGGAAGAGACAAAACTCTCACTCTTTGCAGATGACATGATGTTCTACCTAGAGAATCCCAAGAAATCATCCAAAAAACTACTGGAAACAATTAGCAATTTTAGCAGAGTTGCAGGCTATAAAATAAACCCTCATAAATCCTCAACTTTTCCATATATGTCTAGCAAGATACAGCAGGAAGGGCTAGAAAGAGAAATACTATTCAAAGTAACCTCAGATAATATAAAATACCTGGGAGTCTATTTGCCAAGACAGACTCAGAAACTTTTTGAAAACAATTATAAAACACTTCTCACACAAATTAAATCAGATTTAAATAACTGGGAAAATATCAACTGCTCATGGTTAGGGAGAGCTAATATAAGAAAAACGACAGTTCTACCAAAACTAAACTACCTGTTTAGTGCCCACCAATCAAAATTCCAAAAAATTACTTTAATGAGTTATAAGAAATTGTAAGTAAATTCATATGGAGAAATAAAAAGTCAAGAATTTCCAGGAATTTAATGAAAAAAAGTGCAAAAGGGGCAGCTAGGTGGCGTAGTAGATAAAGCACCAGCCTTGGAGTCAGGAGTACCTGGGTTCAAATCCGGTCTCAGACACTTACTAATTACCTGGCTGTGTGGCCTTAGGCAAGCCACTTAACCCCATTTGCCTTGCAAAAAAAGCAAAAAGAAAAAAAAGAAAAAGAAAAGAAAAAGAAAAAGTGCAAAAGAAGGGGGCTTAGCCCTACATGATCTAAAATTATATTGTAAAGCATCAGTCATCAAAACTGTTTGGTATTGGCTAAGAAATAGAGTGGTGGACCAGTGGAATAGACCAGGTGCAAAAGCAGGAGATGATTATAGCAACCTGCTGTTTCATATACCGAAAGAGTCCAGCTATTGGGATAAAAACTCTCTCTTTGATAAAACCTGCTGGGAAAATTGGAAGTTAGTATGGAAGAAACTTAGATTAGACTAACACATAATACCCTTTACCAAGATAAGATCCAAATGGTTACAGGATTTAGACATAAAAAACAATACTATAAGCAAATTAAAAGATCAAGGACTAGTTTACCTGTCAGATCTATGGAAAGGGGAGCAGTTTATGACTAAGCCCTGTTTGTGGTGGCAAAGAATTGTAAATCAAGTAAATGTCCTTCACTTGAGGAATGGCTTAGCAAACTGTGGTATATGTATGTCATGGAACACTATTGTTCTATTAGAAACCAGGAGGGATGGGAATTCAGGGAAGCCTGGAGGGATTTGCATGAACTGATGCTGAGTGACATGAGCAGAACCAGAAAAACACTGTACACCCTATCAGCAACATGGGGGTGATGTTCAACCTTGATGGACTTGCTCACTCCATCAGTGCAACAATTTTGGGCTGTCTGCAATGGAGAATACCATCTGTATTCAGATAAAGAGCTGTGGAGTTTGAACAAATTTCAAGGACTATTCCCTTTAATCAATCAATCAATCAATTAATTAATTAATTTGTTTGTTTGTTTGTTTATTAGTTTTTTGCAAGGCAAATTGGGGTTAAGTGGCTTGCCCAAGGCCACATAGCTAGGTAATTATTAAGTGTCTGAGACTGGATTTGAACATAGATACTCCTGATTCCATGGCCGGTGCTTTATCCACTGTGCCACCTAGCTGCCCTTATTCTCTTTAATTTAGAAAAAAACCAAATATCTTATTGTCTTATCTTTTTTATCTCTTATACTTTTTGTTTCTTCCTTAAGGATGTGATTTCTCTCTCATCACACTCAATTTGGATCAATGTACAACATGGAAGCAAAATAAAGACTGACACAATGCTTTCCGTGGGGGAGAGGGGGGAGGGAAGTAAGATTGGGAGAAAAATTGTAAAACTCAAAACTCAAATAAAATCTTTAACAAAAAAAAAAGAAATTCCTCTTCTTTCCCTACCTAGCTCTTAAGACCTTTATCCTTCAATTCAGACTATCTCTCCCTTCCCCAAAGTCTTAGCAATCAGTGGAGGGAATAGAAATTCTCACTGTGGAGAGGAAGATGCTATTTGTCTTAAATATTACCATTCTCTGATCCCATTGTCAACCTTGTTCCAGCATCTTATGCCTAGGTGCAGGTTTACCTGTCAGTTAAGTACTATTTAAACATCCAAAAATGAGCATATTTTGGTAGAGACACAAAGAATAACAAATACCTGGGTAACACATCCAAAGTCCTTCAAATGAACTCAAATTTTCCTCTTCCAACACACACACTTAACCCTACCTCAATCTTAAACCTTAGAACTGCCCTCTTCCCTCCCTAGGTCTAGTCTTCCTATTCTTCTTTTTTGGTATTTTGGAGGGTAGAATGATACTCATGGCATGGCATTGGCATCAGAGCAGGGAAAGTGACTGCTAAACCCAGCTTTAGAGAGTATTCCATATCTGCTCTCATCTTCACCCTGACTGAACTTCAGAATTATAAAACTGTGAAGTAAACATTTTGACCCTTCTGCCTCTCTTACCATTTATTCTCAGTTACCTTTTTATTCATGAGTAAACATATAATTAAATGCCTCAGGTAAAATTTTTTTCATGTTTTACATGATCAGAACACCATAGTCCCATTTATTATCCCCATACTGTTGCCTATGCAGTAGAAGCATATGTCCCCAATTTTATAGAAAAAAAAAAGTTATAGGAAATACTGCTATTGCAGACATCTGGGATAGAATTAATCCTGGGAACTGAGAGAAATGAAGAAATAGATCTTAGAGGCTATGTATTCTTTCTTGCCTACAACAGAATTAGCATGTTTTTTTTCTAAGACTAGAATAAAGGATAATAGTATCTGACACTAGAGTAGAGATTTATGTTTGCACAATATTTTGTATTCATTATTTCCTTTGATCTCTTCTATAACCTTACGAATGACATAGATCAGCATCATCATCATTTTATTGCTGAGATAATGAACAAAATCCCAGAAAAGTGAAAAGACCAGTCCAGAGGTGTAGACTTTCCTATATATCTAGTGCAGGTTCCGTTATATGAAGAAGAATGCGGGTCAGGACCAAAGAGGGAAAAGGGAGATAATAGAAAAATTACTGCTAT
This sequence comes from Macrotis lagotis, assembly GCF_037893015.1. Lineage (NCBI taxonomy): Eukaryota > Metazoa > Chordata > Mammalia > Peramelemorphia > Peramelidae > Macrotis > Macrotis lagotis. Next base: position 236,629,777 of record NC_133658.1, on the reverse strand, counting down.
GACTTATCTAGAGAATGAAGGAGAAAAGGTTCAGTTTGACAGCTAAGTTTTTTAATGACTGTTTACCCTGGCTGAAATAACTCTGCTCCATTTAGGTCTGGTCAAGCAAATATCTCCCAACTAGATTATCACCTCTTAAGAAGACTGCATCCTTTGCTTTAATAATGTCTATGAGATCCCTTTGCATCCTCCCCAAAGCATGTACAGATGTACTTGGCAGGAAGAGGTTTCAGAAATTTGAGTCAAATAATGTGTTACATATGCTAAAATAGGAGGGTTTCAAAGAAATAATATAGTTGTATGTTTTGCTATACATACAAGAAAGAAGGAGGAGACTTCTGTTCAATTTTTAGATTTCAACCCCTCTAGGAACTATCCACCATCATTACCTGGATCCAATGGGCTCCTGTCATATGTCCATTTCTGTGCTTTGCTTGTACTATACATGAAATTTACTTCACTATGATCTCAAGTCTATTTTCTCCTCCCAAAATATGCTGCCCAGAATAGTAATCAAAGACAGACTTTGAACTATCACCAGGCTTTCATCTTGGAATCTCAAAGAGCCTTACAGGCATTAAATAATTGATGGGCTCTAAATGGCACAAAGGCTACATAGCTTGGAGAAGGAACTTCATCTAACAAAAACCTTTCCTTTTTTGAGTTAATATACTTTCAGGGGAAATCAAAATGGCAACTGTGTTTAGTGTTCTCACACTCTTATCTGAAAGAAAGATACCAAGTGTCCATAAGAAAAGGTATTACTTTTCTTAAACTTCTTCATCTCACTCAAAGATTAGGACAAGTATCATTTTGTACAAGAGACCTTCCCTGTCCCTTCTCCTCCTCAAATTAATAATTATATACTTTGTACTTATTTGCACGGTATAATCCATACTAGAATGTAAATTCTTTGGGACTGGAGAATATTTCTGTTTTGTCTTTATATCCTTAGCCCTGAATGCACTATTTAGTAAACATTAGACACTTAATAAATCCTTGCTGAATTAAGTTAAACTGAACTTCAAGTTTCAATGCATGGAAGTTCACCATTGAAACAATAATTATGTGAAATAAACTGGAATTAATCTTGAGGTGCCTTCATAGCCCAGTTTTATAGGATGAGAAAAAGTATCAAACCTAAGTGACTACTTGTTGGCAGTGTTCTGATTCATGGACCAATCAGAAGGACTGGGGAAACCATTTAGAGATGAAGCTGAGCCACTTAAAGAGTAGGGCACCCACCACACAAAGATGTATACAGGAGCATTCATTAGGGATTGTAAAGAGGTAGACAATAGAGCCCCTTTGGGGTCACCAAGGAATCAACCCTCCCTCAATCCTGAATCCCTTAAGCAGGGTTTCTGTAGAACTCTATGATTCCAGTCACACACTCCTTCTCAAACCTACTACCTTGTAAGCAGGCATCAGAACTAGTGGGTCTTTGATTGGTGAACAGAAAAATCACTTGAAATATTATCATGTTTAGGAAGTTACAATGTTACAAAAGGTACAATTAGGTTTTGGACCCATATCTCCAGCTCTAAAACCAGCATTCTCTTCCCCTATGCCACAGCATCTCACCCTTAAAGATTTCATTCTCTGAGTTCTTGTCTGATAATCTATAAGATGAGCAGGTTGGTCTGAATGATCTCTAAGGTCACTTCTATCTAAAGAATCTATGATTCTGGGTTGTCAGGAAGTCACAATTCTTAGCATGATTTTTCTCAGGATTGTTCTTTTAGAGTATAATATCTCACCTGTGGTCAGATTCACAAAAAGCAGAATGATCTACTGGGCCGGGGCTAGTTATCCAGAAATCTAAATTCCGAACATCTAAGATTTACTGTATGACCTTGGGCAAGTCATTTAACTAGAGTCTGGCTCACCCTACATGTAAAATGAGGACCATAATATTTCCTAACTACCTCCAGGGATGCTCTGAGAATTAATGAGGTAATATACGCAGAACACTTTAGGGTCTTTTGTAGAAAGATGCCCTAGAAATCCTCAGGACTGTTATTTAAAAACAGCATTGCCAGAATCATATTTTTTAAATTCAATATCTGCATTACCCTAACCAACTTATAGTAATATGAAAGGAGAGACTAATAATCTAATTTAATTCTCCCTATTTATGATACTATATTCCTTTATGTTTTCATTCTATCTAGGCTGGGAATGTCAGCTCAGCAATGCCAGCTGATGGCTGTCCTGCTTACATAAGTCATAGAAAGAAAGAAAGACAGATATCAGTCAACCTGACTGCTTCATTCTACAGGTGAGCAACTAGAACCAGAGTCAGGTACCCAGGATAGCACTCCTTCTAACCCAGTATGCTGTTTTTTTTTAACTCTTGTAACCCAGGGAGCAACAAGAAAGATGAAACATTTTCTTCTTTTCCCATCTATTGTCTACCTTTGATTTCTTTATTCTGAATGCCAGATTTATGGATTCCCTCCTTCTTACCCCCTCCTCCTTACTTCTTTCAAGATTGCTTAAATACCCTTTTCTAGATGAAAAAGAGGGAAAGGGAAGGAAAAAGAGAGGAGAGAGAAGACAAATGAGAGGAAAAGAGGGAGGGATAAGGAGGGGGAGTGGAAGGGAGAGGGAAAAAGAAGAGTAGGAGAAAGGAGAGGGAATGGAGGGGAAAGGGAGGAGGGAAGAGAGGAAGAAAGTGAGGAAACAAAGGAAAAGGGGATTAAAGGGGAATGGAAGGAGGATGGAAGAAGATGTCTGGGGGAGGAAGGGAGAGAAGATGAAATTCGAATAAATAGGAAAAAGGGGAGAGAAATAAGGAGAAGAAAAATACAAAACAGGAGATGAAGAAAAGGAGAGGGAAAAATGAGAGGCATGACAGAGAAGAAGAAATATTAGGAGAAAGAAAAAGGAATAGACAAAAGAGAAAGCAGCAATTATAAAGACAGACCAAAAAAGGATATTTTAAAAAAGATAATTTTTACTTTTATTAAGCCTCTGATCTATTAAATTGGACTAGGAAAAGTAAAGGTACATGGAAGTGTATTCCAAATATGGGTCAACTCAAAGAGCAGTTTTTAATTGGCCTGGAGATCTATGCAGTAAGATACATTTAAAGATACAATGAAGGAACAATTAGAGGCCTAATCTCCTGCAAAAACTGCCCAGTATCACTGGAATTAACCCAACCTCCCTGGGGTCAATGACTAGACCCTATAACTCAACTTACTGTAAATAGGAAAGTCAGCCACCTGGTCTGACTGTATTGGTTTAGAGCACAGAAGGAAGGGTAAAGGTTATGACCGATAGATAGTGAACCAGTTATCCTAATAGGTCAGGGGGAACACGACCTAGGAGGGAGGATGGTTTCTACAGGAAACATAAGTCAGTTGTTAGCCATCAAAAAATAAATTATTCTTTTAAAAAAGCAAAAGGGTGAGCCTGGCACATCTGGTGAAAATCCAACAGTCCAGGTTGTGACAATCTACCCTTAGTCACATTTCCTGCAGCAGGAAAAGTTGAAGTGAGGGGATGATTAAATTTTTTACTCTTTTCATTCCATGTTTGTTTCTTTTAATGGTTAGGAATAAAGAAAAATGGAGGAAAAGAGGAAAAAAGCAGAGGGGGAGAAAGAGAAAGAGAGAGAATATTTATCTATTCTTCATAATGTTAATTGCTCAAGGCAGTGAGTGATATTTTTAATTTGTAATCTTCCTTTGAGATATGATGAAGATAGAGTTGATCTCAGAGTAGAAAAAGACCTGTTTTCCAATTCTACCTCTGCCACGTATTGACTGTGTAACTCAGACAATTTAAACTCTCTGTGCTTCTCCACTTGATAAATGGATGAAGGATATGAACTGGCAGTTTTCAGATGAAGAAATCAAAACTATCTATAGTCATATATAATGCTTTAAAACATTATTGATTATATAAACGCAAATTAAAAACAAGTACCACCTCACACCGATCAGATTGTATTATCCAATGTTGCAGAAGATGTGGGAAAACTGGGACACTAAGGCACACTTGATGGAGTTGTGGTGTGGTCCAAATTTTCTGGAGAGCATTTTGGAAGCATGCCCAAAGGACAACCAAAATGTGCATACTCTTTGATTCAGCAATACCCCTACAAGATCTATATCATAAAGAGATTTTTTTTTAAAAAAGGAGAGGGGAAGGGACCTACTTGTACAAAATTATTTATAACAGCTCCTTTGGTGGTGGCAAAGAATTGGAAACCAAAAGGATGCTCTTCAATTGGGGAATGTATGAACAAGTTGTAGTATATGATTGTGATGGAATATTATTGTGCTATAAGAAATGACAAGCAGGATAATTTCAGAAAAATCTGAAAAGACATATAAACTGATAAAAATTGAAGTGAAAAGAACTAAGAGAACATGATACATAGTTACTGAAATATTGTTTGATGATCGACTGTGAATGATTTAGTTATTCATGATGAAAAAAAATGCTATCCATCTCTAGAGAAAGAGTTGATGGCGTCTAAGTGCAGACTAAGAATACGATTTTTTATTTTCAGTAATTTTTTTCTTTTCACTTTGGGTCTGAGTCTTTTTTTACAACAAGGCTAATGTGGCAATGTGTTTTGCATAAACTGCTTACTATTTCAGGGAGGGGGAAAGTGGGGAAAGGAGAAAAAATTTGGAACCCAATCTTTTAATGAATTTTTAAACTTATCTTTATATGTAACTAGGGAAAAATAAAATATTATTTAAAAAATAAACTTTCTGAGCCCCCACATAATTCTCAAAGACTACAAACTATGTAATATTTGCTGATTTGTCTTGGTAAAGAGAAATTTCCTCACTGGGAGCTCTTATTATCAATTAAATCACAGGTCTAGGCCACATTTTTTCTATTTCCAATTTTAAGCTCTTTTTCCTCCATTAAGTGAATATTAATCAACTTTAGATCCTGCCCATCTACTGAAATCCTACTTTTGAGATCCAGCTAGAAATTTGTTCAATAATGTTATAACTTTCATATACAATAGTTCAAGTTCAACTGATCTTTAAGGACCCCTATGGAAATAAACAAATTTTCAAAGCATTTTAAATATGATCTAACCAATGTTCATGGTGGATTTAAAAAGAAAGCCTACTTTACAGAGAGAGAGAGAGAGAGAGAGAGAGAGAGAGAGAGAGAGAGAGAGAGAGAGAGAGAGAGAGAGAGAGAGAGAGAGAGAAATCATTCCTAGCCATGGCACTAATATATTTCAATATCTGGAAGTATATCTCAAGAAAGTTATGCAAGTAATACTAAAATGAAGGCCATAAAAAATTTTGAGGAAAACATAAAAAGTGTGCTCCCATCACACTAAGAGGCATCCTGAAATTAGTTGCCAATAAAGCCCTGAAAATGGGAAATCCTGGTCCACTCGTCCTTCCTTGTTTCCTGCTGCCTTCTCCCTCTGCGATTAAAGCAAGCATTGTATTTTCAAAAGAATTCAAAGGGTTTTTAAAGATCATCTATCCAGTCCAACTTCCTAGCCTGAGCCGAAAAGTGACCCATCCAAGCAGTTATCAGGTTTCATTGAGACCACTTTAGGATGTGTGTGTGTGTGTGTGTGTGTGTGTGTGTGTGTGTGTTTTGATAATTTACATATCAGTCTACATTCTATTTCATAGGACTCCCATCTGTAGTCTTTGTATTGACTATCCTCCCAAGACTACAATACACCACCTGCTTATGTTTTGCCTTATGGATTTCCTTCCTTCTTTGTTTTTAGGATTTTTGCAAGGCTAATGCGGCTAAATGGCTTGCTCAAGGTCACACAGCTAGGTAATTATTAAGTGTCTGAGGCAGGATTTGAACTCAGGTACTCCTGACTCCAGGGCCAGTGCTCTATCCACTGCACCACATAGCTGCCCCTGGATTTCCTTCTTTCAAAATTCTTAAAGAGCATCTTCTAGATAAGAACTTGCTTTATCCCCACTCAAATCTCCAGCTGCTATTATTTTCCTTTTTAAACCTTTCTATATCTGCATGATATTCTATATACATATATATATATGCATTGCATATATATATGTATTTCAGACATGTATTATATATATATATATGTATGTATTAGCATAATACTTGATGCTTAGTAAGGCACAGTAGTCACTTGATGACTGATGAAAATATTTTTCTTATGTTAGGAAGAGAATTTTTCTCCTTTTAGCTTTCATGCCTTGATCCTAATATTTTTATCTGAAGTAATACAGAACAAGTCTATTCTTATCTTCCACATGACAACCTTAAAAACATTTGCAGAACACTATCATGATGAGAAAAGCATTAATTTCTCTAGGACAAACATGCTTAATAGTTTTTAACTATTTCTCATATGAAATGGTTTCAAGTCTTCTTAGCATTCAGGTAAGTCACCTTCAGTTAATCTATGTCCCTCTTAATGTATTATCTCCAAAATTGAGTCTAGGAATTCGTGATTTTGCCAATACACAAAATAGTTGTACTATTGCTTCTTCTGTTCTAGTTATTAGACTTCTATGACTATATCTTTAGGCTTACATTCATTTTTTAGGGAAACCCCATATGCTATTGAATCATATGGAGTTTACTGTCAATCCAAACCCTTAAGATTTCCTTTCAAGTCAGATGTCTCCAAGCATCTGTCCCATACTCATGTGGTTACTTTTATTTTTTTTTGCAAGACAATGGGGTTAAGTGGTTTGCCCAAGGCCATACAGCTAGGTAATTATTAAGTGTCTGATGTCATATTTGAATTCAGGTACTCCTGACTCCAGGGCCGGTGCTCTATCCACTACACCACCTAGCCACTCCCATGTGGTTACTTTTTTTGACATTATGAGCAGGATATTACACTTATCCTAAATTTTGGTTTTCTAATTTTGACTAATCCTAATTTTATGCCATTCAGTACAGTTTTGTGACAAGGGCAAAATCTGATATGCAATCCTTCTATTCCATCTCAGTAGTGAATAACAATGTTGAATAGGATATAGACCTGGAAAAAGTCCTACAATACTCACTAGAGATCTCTCTAGACTGATATCCTTTCATTAATCTAGACTCTTTAGACTTATTCATTAAACCAATGACAAATTTTTTCTCAAAATACCAACCATCTCTCATTTCTCCATCTTGATCTTAATGATCATTGAATCAAAGAATTTAAGAGTTGGAAGAGACAAAAACTAAACAACCAATCCAACCCTATATAAAAGGAAGCCCACCTACAATAAAGTCAGCATTTAATTGATAATTTCCAAGGAAAGGGAATTGTTAAGTTTTTTTTCTCACTTCAAATCAAATTTTGCTCTTTTTTTTTTGCAACTTCTACCAATTATCCCTGATTCTCTGGGCTCATCTCATGCTATTCCCATATGACAGTTCTTTGAATATTGTTCCCCAGATCATTAAGCAAATAGATACTCATATGACATGAATTCAAGACTTCACCATTCTAATTTCCAGCCTTTGGACTCCCTGTGTCTTATCAGTGGTCTTAAAAGGTAGTTCCCAGAACTAAACAGAATACTCCAGATGATGTCTGCAGAGTATCAAGAGACAGTCACCTCCTAGAAACTATGGCTCCCTAGAAGACACCATGGGAAATCAAATGATCATATATAGAAATCTGCAGACTCTAACCATATTAATTTCAGGTCTACAACATTATCAGATTGTGATTTTAAAGTGCTACAAAGTTAATTTGGCATGATTTTCTTTTGATGTTTCCTGGTGATTAACTTTACTTTTTCTACATCCTCAAAAATTACTTATGATTCCTGTCTAGAATTTTCCTGGGTATCAACACCAAGATCACTGGTAAAAACAAGAAGGCAGCATAGGACTTATTTGGTTTAATTTTTTCCAATTTTTTACATCATATATTTAACACTGCTTCAACAAACTCAAACCTAGCACTGGACATAATTGCAAATGCATCTCCACTCAGGTCCCTCAGAAAAAGGGCAGATGTGACTGACCCATTAAATGTAAAACTCACAGCCAGCCCAATGAGCTCAAATAATTCACTTCAAACATATTGACATTTTGCTCTTGTCTCAGATGCTTAACCATAGTTCTTTAACCTTTGCTCACTCGATTTCCTCCAGTGGTTAGAGCTCTCTGATTACTTCAACTCAACTTAGTAGCATTTTTCCCTCTCATCCCATTCACAGGTGGAATTCTACAAACAATTTACCACTACGGTTTGCTTTGTTTTTTTCTCTACAACTACTATTTCTTCTGTTCCTGGACTATACTTCCAAGTGTCTCTTAAAAAGATCCTTAAACTTTTCACAAGGTAAGGATTAGAGCATTGCCATTATGAAACTTGTAATACCAAGATTGCTTTAATTACACACTCTCAATTCTGGAATCTTCTTTTTGTTATAGGATATCTTAATTCTCATCTTCTCCTAAATACCCATGCTTTTAACATATCTAGAATCACTTTGAAACTCCAAGCTCATATGTCTAAGAACTTAATTCTATTTTTTTCTCTTTTAGTATATAATATTGAACATAATTAGATTTCAAGAAGAGTTATATGATATATTCTGCTAAGTATCAGGCTCCTTTCTTTGCTTGGGGTGAAGTTTATCAGTCTTTACTGAAACATTATAGTCAAAATTGAGCTCAATACTTCAGATCAGTGGTGTCAAACTCAAATAGAAATGGGGACCATTAATCTGATCATTAGGATTTCTGTGGTCTGCATTTTAGTTTAAAAGTGTAATGTCATTTATCTTTTAATGCATTTCTGCTAATTTTGCTAAATATTTCTCAATTTCATTTTAATCTAACTCAGGGCTTGCTTGGAAGTATCTCTTCTATAGATGATGTCTAACCATGGCTAACATGACTATCACACTATTCATTCTAAGTGTATAATGATAATAATATATTATTGTCTATTATGCAAAGAAGATATTAATTTTTTTTGGTTTGCCATGTCATATTCCTGACTCAATTTAAGCTTACAGTGAATAAAACTCCTAGATCTTTTTCAATGAATTATTATTGTTCCCTAATTCTGAATTTATGCAGTTGATATTAAAATCCAAATATAGTGCTTTATATTTATTACCATTAAAATTCATCTCATTGAATTTGGGCCATTATTCAAGAGTATCAAAAGCTTTTAAAATTCTAACTTTGTTGTCCTTTGTCAGTTATCCTTCATATAGTTGTACCACATGCAAATATGAGTTGCATGCCATTTCTGCCTTCATCCAAGTCACTGATAAAAATGTTGAACAGCATAGAGTAAAGGACATGAATATATACTTCACTGGAGATATCCTTTAAGTTTGTATTGATCAGTAACTATTTTTCTTTGTTCATTAAATAGGCTTTAAATCTGCCTAATTAAACTATAAATATATTCTAAAAGAACATCAAAATAGAGTTTGATATATAGTTAAACAATTGATAAACATTTATTAAGCACCTAGAAACTGTGCTAAGTGCTAAGATTACAAATACAAAAATAAAAAATGCTCTCCTTGCTCTCAAGGAACTTACAGTCTAATTGGGGAAGACAAAGCACAAAAGAAGACTAAGGGTTTGGAGGAGGAAGGAGATGGACTAGTACCTGACAGAGGGAGAAATGAAAGTCTCTGCATTGATGAGAAGCCAGTCAGAAAATTCCCAAAGTTTTGAAATAAAATAAGTAATAAAAAGATATGTTAATTGTGATCACTTTTTAAATGGAGATTTGGCATTCATGACCTCCAGAGAGGTAGAAGATAGAGGTGAGATGCAGGACCAACAATGATAAGATCTTAGAATATGATAAGCTTCCTGATATATAATGAATATGATGAGATTCCCGATATATAATAGAGAAGTTAGTAAGAGAAGTTCCAAAGTAGTACAGCAAGGTAAAAAATAAAATATCCTACCATTTGCTATCTCTATGTAATTTCCTTCAAAAAAAACCCCTTCAAAAATAAAGCTAATCTGCTATGATACATTCCCTTTTTAGATTAAACTTTATCATATTTTTAGATCTACATTCCCTCTTATGCCCCAACCACATGAGAAAGCAAGAGCAAGAAATTCTTGTTAAAAACATGTACAGTATGGTTAAGGAAAAAATACTACATTGGCCATGTCCAAAATACAAACATATTAAAATAATAATAACAAAATAATCTGTGCTTTGAATACATAATCTCTTTTTCAGCAGGTAGGAAAAATTTCATTTGTAATTCTCTGCAATTGTGATTAATTATTGTGTGGATCTTTCAAAGTTGTTTGCCTGTGACACAATTTTTTAAAAATTGATTTAAAAAATTGTGTTGCATTTTAAATTCTGAACTCTATCTCCCTCTCTAAATCTCATTAAAGAAGGCTACCATTTGACATATATATAAATGTATGTAAAAATATACTATTGCATACATCTATATATCAATTCTTTCTCTAGAAGTAGATAGTATCTTCCTTCATAGTTCTTCTGCAGTTGATTTGGATAATTTATAATACTAAAATAGCTTAGTTGTTTGTGCTTATTCTTTGAACAAGATTACTGTTACTGTATACAGTGTTCTCTTGGTTCTGCTTATTTCACTCTTCATTATTTTATTCAAGTCTTTCCAGGTTTTTCTAAAATCTCAGTCAATCATTTCTTATAGTAAAATAATATTCCAACACAATACCATCACAGCTTGTTTAGTTCTCTAATTTGATGGACATCCTCTTAATTTCCAGTTTTTGCCACCACAATGAGAGCTGCTGTAAACATTTTCGAACCTATACATTGTTTTATTTTTCCTTTTTCTCTGATCACCTCAGGAAACATACTTAATAGTAGTGTTGCTGGATTAAGAGGTACACATAGTTTTGTAATTCTTTGAGCATAATTCCAAATTTCTCTCCAAAAGGGTTAGAGCATTTCACAGATCAACCAACAGTATATTAGTTTTCCAGTTATTCCACATCCCCTCCAATATTTGTCTTTTTTTGTCTTCTATAATTTCAGCCAATCTAATAACTGTGAGACATTTAATTATAATTTTCCTTTCTCTAATCAATAATGATTTAAAGCATTTTAAAATTTAACTATATATATATTATATATATATATATATATATATATTCAGTTTCTTCCTCCAACTACAACTTGTTCTTAATCTTTGACCATTTTTCAATTGAGGAATGCTCATCTTCTTGCAAATATGACCTACTCTTAAAAACTATTTGCCCATATCCTAAATATAGTCATCTATAATTAATATAATGGGATAATGTTAAATCTTTAAAAATGAAACTCTTGTCTTTAGGGACAATCAACATAACAACAAAGATAGAAAATATTTTGTCTCATTCTCCCATATATTCTCAGGAGCTATAACTGTAACAAACAAAAACAGGAACCCCCCCCAAAAAAAAAACAGAAACAAAACAAAACCTTTCTGTATAGTCCTATATTCTTCATTAGTATGAAACTGATTTTGAGGTTTGAAAGAGAATTATCCTCATGAGGATAACATGATGTGCCACTATAAACTATTGAGATACCATTGCCTGTGTCCTGGGAAGTAGTGATGTTAGAAGGACCATGTGTAAAATTATTGCTCCTACATGTTTAGTTAGAATCATAAAACTTCAGGACCGAGGACAGATCCCAAGGGCTCTTAACCAGAAACCTCCCTCCAAGATAACATCAATCTCTTAAAATCTATGCTTTGTCATCTAGTTAGTTTCAAACCCACACAAAACACACATAGAATATACTTCCAGTAAACATAACATAAGAGACTTGATTGTTATGGCTATCTAGACCCTATCCAAGAGAAAATGAATAAATGGAGTTCCTTTATCCTGTTGGAAAATTTAAAAAAGAATATTATGAATTGATTATCAAAGGTTCCCATAAGTCATGATTAAAAATGACTGAATTCATTGTTTTCTATGACCTTTCATCATAACAGCCTGAACCAGAAGTTCCATCTTGATAAGTGCCTTGTTATAAGATGATACTTTGTTACCAAGTATTCTTCCTGAGTCTTTTCTCTCTCTTTTTGATCATGGTGACAGAACGCTCTTCCTAATTTTTTAAAACAAACTCAAAAGAAAAGGCTATCAGTAATGATTTCAGCAGTAGTGTACAGCAATTTCAGGATCATAGCTGACAAATGACATTTTATTCCCCATGGTCTTATTCTCATGGGAGACTTAGAATGGTGAGTGATGCAAAGTTGGGAAAGATAACTCATATACTAGAGGACAGAATTAGGATCCTAAATGATCTTGACTGGATGGAACATTGAGCCTTAAACTAAACAAGATGAAATTTAACAAGGGTAAAGGTCTACATTTAGGATTTTATAGTACATATGCAGAATGTAAGAGACATGTCTTGGCAACATGTTCATGTGAAAAACACTATGTTTTAGCTGATTATGTCCAGATCAAGATTAAGTAATATTATGTCCTAATTTTCTTAGAGTAAGAGTGTTGTGTTCAGTTTTGACTGATTTCTTTTAGAACCATTTAACAACTGACATGTGTGCAGATAAAGGTGACTGAGGAAAAGAGAAATCTAAAACCTATATTGTCCAATAATTGATACATATGTCTTTAAAGTTCACAAATTGATTTGCATACATTTTCATTTGCTATTCACAATTAATCTATAAAGTAGAAACTATTAGTTCTTAGGGGATCATAGATTGGAGCTAGAAGCTCCTAGACCTTAGGTGTCAGGTCATCCAACCCCTTCATTTTACAAATCATGAAAAGGATGTCCAAAGAAGTAAAGTTCCCAAGGTCATATGTGTGTGTTTGTGTGTGTGTGTGTGTGTGTGTGTGTGTGTTTGTGAGAGAGAGAGAGAGAGAGAGAGAGAGAGAGAGAGAGAGAGAGAGAGAGAGAGAGAGAGAGATTGGTCCTTCTTGGAATACTTATCAATGCATAAAATACATAGGATTATAATGGAAATCAGTTATATTAAAATATATTTATTAAACCATATTAAAAACAAACAAGTTCAAGGATACTTACTTCAGAACATTTGATCTAATTAAACTGCTCTATTCTCTGATTCTCACACATTATTGAATCTCCCATCTCCTAGCTCTTGTACTGGTTGTTCCCTTATGTTTGAAATATACTCCTTCTCCCTTTCTCTGGCTCACAAAATTCTTTTATTTCCTGAAGATGCAACTCAATCACCACCTATCTTGTATTTCCTGATTCCTTCTATTCCTAGTGCCCTGCATCCCTAAATTGTATTCAACCATCTTATATTGATTTATTGTTATTCCATATATTCTTATAAATGTAGCTGTCTCCTTTCAGAGATTGTAAGCTCCTTAAGCTTTCCTCTCATAGACTGTTGCATTTTTTTAAAAAAAAATTTCTATCCTTTGAAAGAAACACAATTTCTGATATATAGAACATATTTAATAAATGTACCAAATTGATTAAAGATAGCTAGATGGTATAGCAGATAGAGCAATATAATTAGAATTATAAAGGCCTGAGTTCAACTCCTTCCTCATATACTTATTAATTATGTGAACCCTCATATACTTAGTAGTGTGTGACTGGGCCAGTTACCTCTGCCTTCCTCAGTTTCCCCATAGCATCTAGATCACAAGCTTGTTGTAAGAATCAACAAAGATGGCACATGAAAAGTATTTTGCATGTCTTAAAACGCTATATAGATGCTAGCTATTACTATTGTTATTGTTCATATGATTATTATAAAACAATTGAGGGAATTAGGCATGTTTATTCCAAAGCAGACAAAGCTTGAAAGTGATTGCAAAATATTTGAATAGTTGTTATGTGAAAGAGAAAGGTTCCTTCTCCTGAGTTACTATGGAGGGGAACACTCAGACTAATGTTACAGAGAGTCAGATTTTGTTGACTATTAGGAAGAACTTTTTAACAATGAATCCTGCCTCACTATGAACTGGGTTGCCTCATCCATTACAATCAATTTCCCAGGGATAACGAACAAACATGTATTAAAATAAGTGATGCTCTTAGGTGCTAAGTGGCAATGGAAAGTGAATAGCTTTTATGAAAGCATCAAATAGAGCAGACAAATTATATTAGGCCTTACAATATTGTAAAATTCTCATATGATGTAAGATGAAAAAATCTATAGTCAGTACCCTAAAGTCACTAGTACCCCCCCAAATAGAATAGAAAAGGGTTTGAGATATGTTCTTGTTTGTAAGTCCAACTCCTTTGCTATAAATAGATAATGAGTCCATTTTCTCCATGACATTTGTCTCAGAAATGGGGTATCTGACAAGGCCTGAACACTATTGCCTCTCACTGAATCAGAGAATCATTTATGAGACTTCATTTCCCAAACTAGAATTTTATTTTACTGCCATCTTTTTTTAAACAAAAGTCCCTGATGAAAATTGAAGGATGGTTGGTATACAGAAAGTGTTCACTGCCAAGCTGATTCCTCTGAGCAAGGAAACAGTCAAAGCAGAAGGAAAAGAGAGAAGAGTTCTATTTAGTAAGGCGTTTTAAACTACATGACTAGAGTTCAAATTTGGATTTGGAGGAGGGAAAGGAGCAGAGCAGAGATGGAAATTATTCATCTAAGATGCTATATGACTGAGATGATTTTAGTCACCCATAGAAAAATCAAAATGTCTTCAGCAATAAAGGAGAGACCTGCCTCCCATAATAGAAGTGAGTTTATTAGACCTCCTCCATTCAAACAATTTAACTGCCATCAATACCCTTGTTGGAGAAGTCACATTGATTACTTTGTCTGTCACTGATTCTAAGATGAGATTGGATCTCATTTTCTTGTCTTGGCCAACTCTGCCAGAGGCCTTAGTGGTCATAGGTGAGTGAGAATGGAGCAGAGATGCTAGGTTGGCTCACTCTGCCCTGAGTTCTCCTCCTACTGTGTAAATATTATTTCTGGACAGATTGCATAATAATCATCCATCTTACAGCACAAAGTGCACAGCTCTGACCAATCAGCAGTAGGGCAGATCATCTGAGGGATTTTCTCAGTAATGATAACTCAAAATACATTTCTTTACAAATGTTTTTGTGAAGGGAGGGGAAGATGGCAACAACAGGGTAATTCTCTCTTTAAGAATACTAATAACAGGGGGTGGCTCGGTCGTACAGTGGATAGAGCACTGGCCTTGGAGTCAGAAGTACCTGAGTTCAAATCTGGCCTCAGATAATTACCTAGCTATGTGGCCTTGGGCAAGCCACTTAACCCCATCTGCCTTGCAAAAACCTAAAAAAAAATACTAATAACAAAAATGGACTAATAACAGAAATGAACTATTCTTGGCTTGTGGAGGGGGTATCTGGGAGGGGAGAGATACTTGAGAAACTGCCCCCATATCAACCTGAGGCTCAGGATTGTGACAAGGGACAGAAGCAGCAAAGAAACACACACCCCAAGACCTCTGGAGCTTTCAGAGGTTTGTCGGGTTCTTTTAGTTAGGAAGACAGGTTCTTACTAAGCCTGAAGAGATCAGTCTCATGGACATCAATTACTAAGATTATCTCCCTGCTGCAACAGCCTGAAGAGGAAGAAAATGAGGCCACAAGCAGGAGTCCAATTCAGTTGTTTATAAAACCAGTCCTGGAATATAGGGCAGTCCCTTCATCAGGTGTACTATGTACACTGATTTCACATGCCCCACAGCTGGATGCTTAAGCCTCTAACTTATTCAAACAAACATCAAGTTTATATAAATTGACTGGAAAGCACAACAGAAAAAGATGAATAATGACAAAAAAAGAATAATAACCTGACTTTTCTATAATGCATCAAGGTTTAGAAAGCAGGTTATATAAATTACCTTGTTTAAACAAACCTGTGAGTTAAGATGAGACCATAGATATTATCATTCCCATTTACAGGGGATAATTAAGAATAAGAAAAGGTTTTCATCATGCCCACATTATAATTATGTGCATGGAGCAGAATTTGAAGTCAGGTTTTTTTCTCCCCCTGGCTGACTATAATTATGTGGAGTTGTAAATGATTGAATGACCACAATCAAAGAGAAATCTATACTGCTCTTGATGTAAACTCTTGTGTCCTTGGTTTACATTTGTATCAAAAAACCAGTATAAAAGCATAGAGGGTAAGTTTTACAATTTAAAGTAAGGGGACAGCACTAACAGAGTCAGGAACCAAAGAGACCATATCTTGGTAGGCTAGAATCCTGAAATGAATGTAAGAGTAGTACATTGAAAAAAGTTTAATCTTAAATTTAAATTCAGAAATCAACTTTGCAAGTATAAGATAAGAGAAACATGTCTATAAGGCCATTCATCTAAAAAAAATTAGGAGGAAAATCAACAATTTGCAACTTCTACATTCATCAACAATGTTAAATAACTGGAAAAGTATAAAGGGAGTGTAAGCTTAAGTTACATTAAGAAAAACATGATATCCATTATTTGAACAGTTACTCGCTACATTCTTCTCAGACCACCATGGCATCACTGTGTTGCTAAATACCACAGATGAGAAAGAAATCTCTGGAAACTAGTGAACAGGTTTTGAAAAGATCATACAATATGCTGGTGGTTTGAAGAAACTGAGTATGCTTAGATTGGAAGACAGAAGCCTTGACTGGGAGTGGGGAGAAGGTGACTGGGATATAGTAGTTATGTTCAAGTTTCTGAAGGGCTATTGGGTAGATAAAAGAGGTGTCAAACTCCTGGTCATAGGCTGCAAACTCCTGTGCTCCCAAAATACAAAACTATATGAAGTAGGAGTTAGACCAGATTAAAATATTATCAGGAAATATTTAACAGAGTGAATTAGTGCAGCAGATAGAGCACTGGTCTTAGAGTCAAGAGGACAAGAGTATGAATCTAGCCTCAGACACTTGACAATTACTAACTGTGTGACCTTGGGCAAGTCACTTAATCCTGACTGCCTCACATTCAGGGTCATCTCTAACTGTTCTGATTCATATCTAGTCATTGGATCCAGATAACACTGAAGAAGAAAGTGAGGCTGGTGATTTAGCACAGCACCCCTCACTCAAATCCAATTCATGTGCATGAGCATCACCACTCTGATGTCTTTGAGAATGAAGGACAAACATCACTATCATCATCAACAGAATGAATAAATACAACACAGACACTGTTGATTTGTGGATTTCTAAGTCAATATGAAGAAGGCAGAGGCACTTATGTATGATTTAGAAGACCTATTTCTATTTGATACCAGTGTCATAGGGTCTCATTAAGGCATATGTGGTTGCTGCTGCCCTTTCCTCTGTACATCCCAGCTCTGATACACTGTGTTTCTATGGAGGCCAGAGAGGGGGATTACCAGAGAGGGAATAGGATTCTGGAGATGTGAATTCTAACTTTGACTCTAGCACCAATGAGGTGTAACACCTTTGAACAATTCCCTTAACTTCCCTAAGATATAATGTTATATTATATGATATAACATAATATAGCATAATATAAGATAACATGGATTATACCTGATAATATTTTAAGATCTCCTTCCATTTTTGTGATATTACAACCATGGCACCTTAACTAAACAAATATAACTGACCCAATGGGAGATGAGCTTCATGATTTAGGATTATCTGTCCTATAATCTAGATTTGGAAGGGACCTTATAGGTCAATGATTTCCTCTCTTCTCATTTTATATATAAGGAAATCAAGACAGATTTTAAATGACCTGCTCAAAAACACACAAGTGATAGGCATGACAATGAGATTTGAATCTAGATCCTCTCACTTCAGAATTAGTCTCCTCATGGTAACCTCAGAACCCCAGGGCTCTAACTGAGGTAATAAGCCCCCAAATTAATTCAATGTAAGACCAAACCCCCGTCCCAAGATTCTCTTTGTCTTCTAGCATGGTTTTGCCTAGTTCTTGGTTGCTATCTAGACAAATCCTCCCATGTGACATCTTCATTTCCTCTGACATAAATGTATCTGTAAACACTAAAATAAGAATGACAATCTAGAGCAAGAACCCAATGAAACCCATACCAGAGGGGGAAAGCCACAGTGGTTGACCAATAAATAGAAATCTTAATTTGCTGGTTGAGGTTCACTTAAACACTTAACATGCAAAAAACTCCTGTCTAACCCCAGTAACATCTCTGATAGCATTACAAAAGCTAAGCTCCAGGCAATGGAAAGAGGAAAAAACCCAATATCACTAGGATATAATCCAATCTGGGCAGCCTTAAACAGTGGAAGAAAAACACATCTACTCGCTCTGCTCTGGATATTAACTTTTTTCTAATGTTGCATTTCAAGGTCCATCCCTCCCTACAAAAAGGACAGAAAACAAATTCACCTTTTTGTCTTGAGAGTCCTTAAGGTGACTGAGTTCTTCAAAGCTCCATATTCACCTTCTTCAAAGCTCACAACCTAGGTCTCTTTGATTGGAAAGAGTTTATTCAAGTCTTATTTAAAGATGTGATAATTCAACCTAGCAACCAAGTTTTCAGAGAAATCCCATCACTTGCCAGTATTGATTAATCAGAGGATCCCAGCCCACAGCAAGCAGTTAACTGCATTAGGAAGATGGGGACCAGCCATCATCATGAAACACATCAGAAGTGGTGTGAGATTAAAGAATAAATGAACCAAGCAATATTCTTCAAAAGGCAAATCACAGCCATGTAGAGAGAGGGGTGAGGAGGAAAGGGGGAATATAAAAGCAGTATGCCACCAAGGAGAGAGAGAGAGAGAGAGAGAGAGAGAGAGAGAGAGAGAGAGAGAGAGAGAGAGAGAGAGAGAGAGAGAGAGAGAGAGAGAGAGAGAGAGAGAGAGAGAGAGAGGAGAGAGAGAGAGAGAGAGAGAGAGAGAGAGAGAGAGAGAGAGAGAGAGAGAGAGAGAGAGAGAGAACAATATATTTCTATACCAGGAGTCATTAGTATTTTAGTATTATAATTAGAAGAGCTCAGGGATGGCTTCCTGTTTGACAAAACCTTAGAACATGACCCCTAAATTGATTTTAAATCCCTGTTCAGAGTAGACTGAAATGATAAAACATAGAGCACCCTTTAGAGACCATCTGCCACAATCATCCCAGCAGATGGAGGCTTAAAACTCCGTTAGCCTTTAGAGGGACATAGTTTTTGTTTAAACTTTAAGGGAATTTACAGGTGTTAAATGAGTTCTCAGAAAATGGTCTTCTTTGACTTGCTACATATTACAAATAAAAAAAAATATGGGGTCTGCTAAAATACAGTCAGACATAGCACTCACCAAGTCAACTCCACAGTCTTGAAAAAGGAAAGATTCTTGAATCAGATGTAGTGCTGATACATAGAGCATATTTTATTGAATTGATCAAATAATAGCAAAAAAGAATTTCAAAGCCTTTTTTTTTCTATGAACATATATAGAAAGATTTGGTTCAACAATGAAAACTTCAAAGGCTTAGTTCTCTTATAAACTCATTGTCAATTTCTTACATGACTTAGGGCAGAAAAATCAAATCAACAGTCAACAAGATTAATTTTAGACAACTGACAGCTTTTCACCCCAAAGTCATATTATGCACCCCTGTTCTTTTTCAGACAGATATATAATTGGGTTAACAAGGAGAAGAGGGAGAAACATTCATGTAAGATGGCTTTGAAAAGAGATCAGGCCTACAAGTTTAAACTAAATGAACTGAGAATGTATATACTATGATCCAGAATATTCTCCTTTATTCTTCTTACTTCTGACCCCAGTCTACAATTGATATAGAATACCTGTCCAGAGTATACATATATATATATACATATATATATATATAAAAATAATTGATTCACTGTAATAAGTATATAAATGCATGATGCAATACAGGCAATCTATGTTTTCATCCTTTTTGTTTTTCTTATGTGGATTGTCAAAATGATCGTTTTGCAATAAAGTCCTTGGGCAGACAGCATAGTGTTTGGGGACTGATTGGTTAAATATTCACAAACAAGATAATTTAGCTAATCTCACCATGAGTAATAAATTCTTCTATTTCAATCCTGTGCAAAGTCATTCTCAATAGCATTTAAGTCAGCTGTTATCCACCACAAAATACATGTTTTCAACACTCTAATCTCCTCTGGTGATGGCATACTGCTGTGAGGACACACTATAACTTCAGAAAAAATTAAAATTGTAATTGATCCAAAGGGAAGTAAAAAAGATGCATGATGGGTGCAAATAGAATTGCAACATAATAGAAAAATGACATACTCAATAAGAGACACAAAAGATAAAGGAACATAGATTTAGAGCTGGAAGCTATCTCAGAATTCACATTTTGCATTGCAGAGAGCCTAAGTCATTTCCCCAAGGTTACACAGGTAATGAATATAAGGTCTAGGATTAAAACCAACGTTCTCTGATCCCAAATCTAGCATCTTCCACTGTACATCATTAATCAGAGTTGCTAGGCAGCCAGTCTCCAGTATCACTTTTATTACATAGAAGTCAAGAAAAAATAGGGAGGCAATGAGAGGAGCTGGTCCCATGGATTTTATATACTCACTTCAGGTCTTTTTAGTATAAGCTTATAATACCACCTCATTATATTCTCTCTTCCTCTTCCTCATTGTCAAATCACTGTCACACTCCAGATACCTGATTCTCATAGTAGTGTAATAAAGGAGAAGGGAGAAGAAAAGCAAGGAAGAAGCAAAGCATGAGCTCAATAGTTCCCATGTTACATATCCCTTTCCCAACAAAGTCAGGAGTTGTTTTGCTTAACTTCCTTACATAGCAGTCAAATTTAAATCAAGGCTACTATCCAGGTCTCAAGACTTCCACCCTAATATGTTGTACCATCTCCCTTCAGATAGCTTTTCACATTGAAAAGGAAACCTTTTTATCTCCTCTTCCAGTCATCTAATACCTTATGCTTTATCCCCTTCCATGGAATGAAGGCACATTCCCAATAATAAGCAAAGGAACTCTAGAATACAAGGCTATGGAGCAAGTGCATAACATTGAACAGTCATAGTTAGGATGGTAGAGCATCTAGGTAGCACAGTGGATAGAGTCTGAAGCCTACAGTCAGGAAGACTCATCTTGTTGAGTTCAAATCAAGCCTTAGACACTAGTTGTATCCCTGGCCAAATCATTTAATCTTGTTTGCCTTAGTTTCCTCATCCATAAAATGAACTGGGTAGGAAATGACCAACTACTCAGGAATCTCTGAAAAACAAATGAAATTATAACGAGTTAGACATGACTGAAAAAAATGATTGAACAGTGTAACTAGGAACCAGAGTTTTATTCCTGGATGCTGAGCATTTTTCCTCTCCCTTTTGCTTTCTCCTTCCTTGCAGGGAGGAGTACTGGTTCATACCTCAAATGTATAGTGTGAACTCTCTAGAGCATTGATTATTCTCTTCCAGCAGAAAGTGGAGGGTGAATTCTTCATTGCTCCCTACCTCTAGAACTGAATTTGTCTTTGGTGCAATAATTCCTACTTAAGTGACCCTAGAAATGGAATTCTTCTTCCTCACCTACCTTCATCCAATAGCAGCAGTCTAGGAGTATACCAGAGCATGGGATTGAAGTCAAAAATGATATTTTAATTTCCTAGAGTTAGCAAAGGCTAACTATATGGCAAGACCCTTACACCTTACTGAATCATGTAGGCTTCTACCTATTTCTCTTACCCATCCTCCAATCCACTTGTTCCTTGCTAAGGCTAATGGACCTATAGGTATTTGCCCAGAAACTTTAGGCTCAATTTTTCTCCTACTCTCCATCTTTCTTGCCATAGGAATGCAAAAAAGGTCTCCTTTGAAGTCATACATGCTTCTGACCCTGACAGAAACACAAGGGAGGGAAGAAAAGGATTTGGATAACCTCAGAACCACCAATACAGTCAAATCATCTCAACTTTCTAGCCCTGGTAAATGGATAGATAAAATAATTTGACAATTATTTCCTCAGCTCTGGAAAGCAAAGTTATTTTAGGAAATGAAACAAAAAAATGAGGTTCATTTGATATTTTCAAACAACCAAAGGTTTGTAAACATCTCCCCATCAGAATGACTCTACCACTTTCAGGGCACAGGCTAGAGGGTGAGTTATGGGGGGCAGGGAAAGTGGGCCACAGCAAGCATTTGCTGAAGTGAGGGTAGCAGACCAAGTTAAGATCAATGATTTCCTTGATTACTTGGCGGCGTGCTCTCCAGGCTGGGTCTCAGTCTCAATTTCTATTCCTATCGGCCAGAAAAATAAAGATTGTTTACAGAGCTGAAATAACACCTGCTTGGTTTATCTTATTTTAGAAACAATAAAAGCAAAGGGGTTGGAGGGATTAAGGGAAAAAAATCAATTGTGTTCTTTCATGTTGGAAACATTAAAAAAGAAGTTGCCTGGCTATCTACTCTAAAGCCCAATTTGGCTCTCCATTAGGCTGGGTTATTTCCAATTTCATTCTATCACTTCTCAAGGTTTAAGCTGGATGAAACTATATTCTCAGTGCCCTTGGCTCAACATATGAAACTCTTGACCGGTCAGTTGTTGACAGATAGAGGCCAGGCTAATTCCATGATGCCAAACATTTGATTAGAGACCAAAAAATATGTTTTTTAACAGGCTCACATGGACACAATAAATAAGTTGAGAAAGGCCCAAGAAAATTCATCTCCTCTTCAATAAATTGCCAAATTCTATCAATTCTATCTCTATAATGACTCAAAATAATATTCCCTCCTTCCATTCTTACTTCTTCCATCCAGATTTGGGCCACCACAGCTTATAATGAGAGACCTCTTAACTGGCCTCCCTATCTCCACCAACTTCTCCTCTACTCCATTTTAGATCACTCCATATAACATTTCTAGATTAATCATCTTAAAACACCATTTTCATCATTTTTTTTTTGTTGTTCAATCATATCTGACTCTTGGTGAACTTATTTGGGGGGTCTTTCTGGCAAAGATACTAGAGGGATTTGTAATTTCTTTCTCCAACTCATATTATAGATGAGGAAACTGAGGCAAACAAGGTTAAGTGACTTATCCAGGGTCACATAGCTAATAAATGTCTGAGGCCAGATTTGAACTCAGGAAGATGAGTCTTCCTGATTCGGGTCTAGCACACTATCTGCTCTACCACCTAGATGGCCCTTCAAAAAACCTTCAATTGTTTTTAATGTCAATAGGATAAAGGCAAAATGGTGAAGCTTTCAGGGTCTCTGTTTCCTTCTGTATGATGTAAGGGGTGTTATAGTGACTGCAAAGTTTGGGAAGACCTGGCCATTTACAAACTGGGTGACTCTGGGCAGCTTCTTTCATTGTCAAATGAAAGGGCTGGATTTGAACTCTTCCATAGCTCAAAAATCTATGATTCCATGACCTAGTCTAATCTCTTAATCTTTCAGATGAGGAAGCAGAAGCCCAACAAGATGAAGGGACATCCCAGAAGACACACATCCACACACAGAAGAGGCGAGATTCAAACTCAGGTCTTCAGATTCCATGAATCCTGCATGTCACTAAGGACCTTAGAGCTCCCCTCTAGTTAGCCTTTACCTTGCTCCATGGAGAAATGTATCTGATTTACAGAGAATCTAATTTTTCAGCCCCTCATACTTGCTTTTGTTTGGGGTTGGGCTCCCTGACAAGGAATCACTTGATAGCTGAGGACTATCTCCCAATGGGAACCTGTGGACACTGATGGATCTGGGACTAATCAGTACTTAGGTATTTTTACAGAATTTCAGTTTTTCTCTAGAGATGGGGTTGGGGTTGGGGTGACTTGAGCTCATTTGGTGGCTTTCACTCTAACTGAATTGGGCCAGGTGGGGCTTTTGTGCTCACACTTCCTTTCCAGAGATCCTCAGAGCAAAAGGGATAATTTTTCATTAGTTTTATTTTGTTCGTTTTTAGGGGGTGGGTGGGTGGAAGGGTGAACCTATTGCTGCTTTTACTGCCAAGAAGATGAAAAAAGCCTGCAATGGTCAAATACTTTCCAGGAGGATACTTATGGTCCTAAAAGGCAACAAGGTCATGTCTAGGAGTGAATATTATTCTTTAGTTAGCTAGAATGTTTGCCTACACCAAATCTCTTCTAAGAGTGTATAAGCCAAACAGAAAGCTAAAATTTTGAATACGATGAGTGCCTTGGAAGGTATAGAGTCTAACCATTCCTTGAACAATAGATCCTCCTGTAAAATCTCAGATAGATAATGCTCTTTTTGTTTCTACAATTATTTGCAAGGGCAACCTTCTCATTAGAAGAGGAGCTCCTTGAGAGAAGAACTGTAATTTTTTCTTTCCTTAGTATTCCCAAGGATTCACATAGTGGCCCCAAATAGTAAGCACTTTATTATAATAATAGGTTAACCCAGTCTCATTGACTATAAAGGAAGAGACCTTTCCTGATTGTTGATTTCCTGATTGATCTGGGCTAGGTAAGACCGCTGAAACCTCCCAAGATATTTTGGGGTTTACAGGCTAGATTTCTCTTTTAAGGACTTTCCTTACACTTGATTCTCCTTGACTGGTCAACAACAGTCCCAATCAAAGCCTCACTAGGTCATTTTTGGGTACTGATATAAATAGCAAATGTTTTTGGTTTGGCCAGACATTGAGGGCCTTCTCCTCCCAGATTGATTTTTCAATAGGAAAAAGAAGACAGTCTGCCTCCTTTCTTAACTAGTCATGATCACTGGATGGACATTGCCTCAGTCAGATTGAGACCTGAGAAAGACCTTAGTTTAAAAAATCCTAGGTCTTCCATTTGGAGCCATTTTCAATCATCCTGATCCACATCCAAACCCTGGACCCAGATAACTCTGGAGGAGAAAGAGAAGCTGATGGCTTTGCATAGCATCCTTCAGTCAAATCCAAGTCACTTGCAAGTCATGACATCACATTCCTGATGTCATGATCCACTTTAAGAAAAAAAGGAGAAGTAAGAACAAGAATAAGAATAAGAACCATCAGCCTTGAGAGGACAACAAAACTTCCACTTGAACCAGTCTTCCAATATTACTAAAAAAATTTAGAATCCCTGATGTTGTGTGATCATAGGTGTCCCCAGTGGGGAAAAAGTGGTTGGGATTCTGGATGTTGGGTCAGGAAGGTTACTCAAATTCTATGTTGGATAGAATACTGGGAATAAGGTCAGGAAAATCTGAGTTCAAATTCATCCTGAGACATTTACTGTGCAACTTGAGACAAGTCATTTAAACTCTGCTTGCTTCAGTTTCCTTATCTGTAAAATGAGATGGCACCTATGCCCCAATAGTATTGTGAGAATCAAATGAGATCATAATTTGTAAAGCACTTAGCACAGTGCCTAATATATGATAAGCATACAATAAATTCTTATTCCCTTCCCTTTCCATGCCTTTGTTAGCTTTGGTTTCCTCAGCTATAAAATTAAGTGGTTAGACTTAGTGGTTTCTACAATCCTATATTAACACTATAATTCTGTGATTCTATATATCTGTAGTGTAGATGTCATCACACTGTAGGCAGGTAGCTTGAGACCATAAACTGAGTCTGGAGCAGAAACAGAACTTCATGACTTGTATGACACCATTGCAATTTCTGCAATGTAAAAGTAGTGTCTAGCTTAGATCATTCCATAGGGCAGCAATAAGTAAACTTAAAAAAATAACCAGAAAACAAAAACTTCCCAACCCAGTTCCATTGTTTCAGCCCCCAATGTGCCATGCCATGCTGCCAATGGCAGCTGTTATCAGTGTACAGTGTGTTTATTGTTGAGTAATTATGTTTTGCTTTCATATTGGCAAGGCTATTATTTGCACCCTTAGGAGCTGTGGACATCTTGTGTGCACAAGTGAATTAATGTGACAAAGGCTGGGGAGTCGTGAGGCATTGACTTACGATCACCTTCATCAGCAGGGCTGCCCCATAAATACACACTTCTGTTCTTTGTGGTTCCTGTCGCTAATGTGCTTATCCAGCTACAAATTCCATTAGATCATGCAACCAAATGGGCAACAACGCTGGGAGGGAGTACAGAGATAAATGATGGGTCTGTCTTATTATATGATATTGATTCTTACGCTGAATATCAAGAGATTTTCCAATGGAAGGTAACCAGAGCCTTCTCTGAACACCCCTCAAATTGTGGAAGCATCACTAAGGATGTCAAGAAGGAAAAAAAAAACCTACAGCTCACATTTCCATTACACCTCACAAAACTGTGAAGTTGATAGTATAAGCATTCATAGGCTCTGCAATTTAGAACTATTAGGAACCTTAGAATTCCTTCTGTCCAATTGTTTATTTTTATAGGTGAAGAAATTAAATTCTCCACCATCCCTAAGAGGTTAAGTGATTTTTCTTTGATTACCTATACAGGAACTGGAAGAGGCAGCATCTGAACCTAGTTTCTTTGATTTCAAATTCAGCAATCTCATTAGTGCATTGTAAATGCTGTTAACATTCCCAATTTAAAGAAAAGGAAACTGGAACTTAATTCCAAAACTCTTCTTCAAGAATGAAGGACAGTAACAACAAATAATAGGACAAAATTGTAATGAGCCAAATAGTTCCACTTCACAGTTTTTCTTTCTCTAGTATCTTCTGCTGCAGATACTCTTTGATATAACTAGAGGTACAATGCTTAGAGCAATGAGCCTGAAACTAAGACTTAAGTTCAAATCTGGTGTCAGACATGCATGAACTAAGTGGCTAACTGACCCTAGGAATGTCACATGAACTCTTTGTACCTTAGTTTCCTTATCTATAAAATAAGTGGTTTTCAATGTTCAATCATTTTTCCATTCATGTCTGACTCTTCAGGATTCCATTCAGGATTTTCGTGGCAAAGATACTTTAATGATTTGCCATTTCCTTCTCCAGTTCATTTTACAGATGAAGAAACTGAGGCAAACAGCGTTAAAAGATTTGCCCAAGGTCATAGTGTCTAAGGTTGATTTTGAACTCCCTGATTCTAAGCCTGGTCTTTAATCTACTGTGCTACCTAGTTTCCTGGTTATTTGGAAACTGCTATACTAATGCTAGCTGTTATTGCTATCAATCAATGTTGGCTAGACTCAAAGTAACACAGGTGGGAGTTTAGCAGTCATCTAGTCCTGATTCATATTTAACAGATGAGAAGACTGAGGTTCAGGGAAGGTGCAACTTGTCTAGAGACACCAGGAGTGCTCATGGAAGAGCTATGACCATATTCTAAGCAGAAGTGGGACCGTGAGATCATTAGAGCATTCATTTGACAAACATTTATTAAGTGGCTTTTATATACAAGCAACCATGATAGACAAAAACAGAATGATTCCTTCCTTTCAAAGAACTTGCATTCCATTATAGGGATGCAGTGTGTAAAGACATCTATCCATTTAAAGGTAAATAGTATTCTCTACAATACCCATCCCCATCCCTTTTTTAACCACCTTGACTATTAATGTTAAAAGGGAAAGCCCAGGAGGAATCTGATACTATGTTAGGAATTCCTTGTCTTCTGTTCCCATATTTATCTTTGATTTGATGTCTTTGATTAGATGTGGCTTGCGCTTGGTTCAATGGTCACTGTGTTAAATTTCCAGAAATCTCTTCTGACAGCTGTATCTACACTATGGAGCTAGATCCGCCCTGGCAACTCAGGTCCAGTATGGTCCCCAAAATGCTTCCCATGCATTTTTCTAAGCATTGTCATTTTGAAGGTGAATTTAGTGTTACTAGAAAATGACAGACTGACAAGTGGGAAGATTGATAAATCGGTGATTGATGTAGCCTTGGCAATGGAGGTGTCTCTACTTTGTTTCTGACTTTGATACTATCATGTTCTCTCTGGTACACCCCCACCTCCTTGAGCTTCACCTTAGCACCTCATCTTTCAGATGACCTAGTTTTAAAGCCTATAAGAACATTCTGTGAGCATGTCCTGTCAAGGAAGGGGCTTCTTATTAATAGATGGCTCCAGTGTGTGAAGTCACAGTTGGCCAGCTGATGGGCAGAGTAATAATAATGGTATAATTATGATTACAAAGCTCTTTAACATAAATTATCTCATTTAATGTTCAGAACAATGCTCTGAGAAAAGTAGTATAGATGATAATAAGATTAAAGATGGAGAGATGGAAGGACCATTCATAGGTAGTGGTACAGTGAAATGAATATTGAACCTGAATTCAGGAAGATCTGAGTTCAAATTCAGCTTTAGATACCAATTAGATGTATGATCCTGGGTAAGTCTCTTAACCTCTTCAGTTTCCTCAACTGTAAAATGGTCATGATGCAAACACCTGCCTTATAGGGTTATTGTTAGAATCAAATGAAAAAAATGCTTAATATAATGCCTGCCACATGATAGGCACTGCATAAATGCTTAAAGCCTTCCATTTCTCCTTTCTTCTCCTTCCCATTTAGTAAAAAAAAAAACACCTCATCTTACAAATGAGAAAACTGAGGTCCAAAGAGAGAAAATAAGTTATCCAAGATCATGTAATTAGATTATGGTAATACCAGGTCTTGAACTGGAGTCCTAATATGCAATATACCAGGTTATTCTGTTTCACAGCTGGAATAAACAAGTCATTAATTTGACTAATGAGAAACAGGGAACAAATTGGGGCAAAAATGATCATGTCATGGGCAGAACTGAGGTCATCTTTTCTAGTTCTCTCATTTTACAGACTGAGAAAGTGAGTCCAAAAAATGAAATGACTGGCCTAGGAACATACAGGTATTCACCTTCCCTACCTTCTGTCACTTATATTATCCACACAAATTCCATTTTTATACCTCTGAATCAATTAACAAGCATATATTAAATAGTAATGATGGACAATTTGTTCTATTAGGGATTATGGGTAATACAGCCTCTGCCCTGAAGGAGTTTACACTCTAGCAGAGGGGAATGAGACTCATAGATTTCTAAATTATTAGAGTTGGAAGAAACTTTATAAATTATCTACTTCACTGTATAGATGATAATTATGGAAACTATTGTAAAACACAATTGAATTTGAAAAGTGCTCCAGTGGAGAAGTAAGAAGTAGCACAATAGAATTAAGAACAGGGAGAGAGTATTCCTACTTTTTGGAGAAGTACTTATTATCAGGGAAGGTGTTTTGGAAGCATGGCTTCTAATTGAGCAAGGAAGTGGGGATGGGGGTAGGGGAGTGGTAGGGTTCGGTTTGACTGAAATATAAGACACATAAATTAGTATAAGTGTGAGTGGAAAAGTCGGTAGGAACCAGACCATGAAGGACCTCAAATGTCCAGTTATAGATCTTGTGGCACAATCAATAGTGACTGTTTTCTTCTGAGACTGGCACCCTTGGAGAAAGCCTTTGTCACCCTATCCTACTTACAACTTTGATTTTTTTTTAAAAAAGTATACTATCATAAATGTATGTATTGTTGAGTGGAGCAACTAATTTCTCACCTGAAGATCAAGAAGAGAGTGCTGAAGCTTAGAATGATGCTTTTCTCATCAAAAGAGAAACAAAGAAAACCTAACATATATTTAGAATTATGTTTCTATGATTCATTTAATGGCCAAGATCTGCATTCACCTCCACTGAGAAGAGCTCATTCTAGGTTAAAATTTTAATTATTCTGGAAAATGTAAATGGGAAGCTATAAATACACAGTCAGGGAGTAATCACAGCCTGCGTAGTGTAAATTCAAGTCAATCGGTGAAGGGGGAAAGAAAATCATTTGCCTTTGACATTAAATCCAGCTGTTCTTCAAAGCCCATTTTCCCCGGTTTCATATTTTTCATTCTCTATGACCAACCTGTCTCTAAAAACCTACAGAGTTTAGACAATACTTAATCTGAATGTCTTAATAGTTCATCCTCCTCTCACAACATGGAACACTTCCATTAAACCCAAGTTATTATTATCAACATTATGAGGCCTGTCAAAAATGGAGCCCATTGTTCAAATGAACTGACCTCCACTACAATTGACCTCCACATTGCTCAGATGTTTGACAGTCAATTATCTCCCTATCTCCCTTCAAATGGGTCTCCTTGCTGAAATAACTAATCCATTACTGGGAGAAGGTTATTTTAATAGTGCCAGAGTGGGCCTTTCTTGCAAATCTTAGCATGAGTGCATAATTCTCCAACAACTTGAGAGATATCGCTTGCACCATCTGACAAGTAGAAAGTACTGTAATATCATGTTCAATTCATGTATGGGGGGCAGCAGAGATGGAGGGAAGATGGGTTAGCATGCAGTCACGATTGTGAAGACATTAGTCCTTAAAATATAGCAGCACTTAGAGGCAAGGTCTCCCACTGTGTCTTTATCCCTCTCTGCCAGATGGGGTTATATAGATGCAATGAAGCTTAAGCAGTTAGCTCATAGTCATGACTCCCCTCAGAGTGAGTGAGTTGGATTATTAGAGAATCTCTAGCTCACAAAAGACTCATGATGTCACATCACAGAGCTGGAAGGGAGTTTGGAAGTTATCCGATAAGACATTCCCATTTTGCAGATGGGAAAACTGAGACCTACATCAGTTCAGTGAATAACCCTAGGTGACAGGGGAGTCTCAGAGCTGGGACTTGAACCTACATCTTCAGCCTCTGAATCCAAAGTATTCTTTTGTGATTCACATTTACAAAGACTCAGAAAGCTTCTGTAGAAAAGAATCCTTCCATCCTAAAGGGTGGAATTAGGATGTCAAAGTGCCTCATTTTGCATGCCTTTTTGTATTGACAGGATGCTAGAGTAAAATGAGGGGGGGTAGACTTAACTTCTCAAGCTTTTTCTTATTTTTAGATCTATGATATTTTCCCAGAGGACACCTATGGGTGTCCTTAATAGCTATTTAACATCCAGCTCTCCTGAGGAGAATATACATACATACATATATATACATATACATATACATATACATATACATATACAGATACAGATACAGATACAGATACAGATACAGATACAGATACAGATATAGATATAGATATAGATATAGATATAGATATAGATATAGATATAGATATGAGATACACTTTTAAGTTTTATGGTTATTATTCACATTTTCTCCCTTTCTCAAGTTGCCCAACCAGCAGAGCAATAAATCAAGCCCTGGTTTGAAGCATTTGCCATTTTCCATTGTGTAAATGCTCACACTGCAAATTAGCTTGATTCCAGAACCCCCTTGGACACACCCTGCACTATGATCTAAACTTGTTGGCCCCCAGGCTGGGAGCATTTCCCTGAACAGTATCAGAGAAAGTTAAAACTAGAAGGGACCTTTAAGATTGTGTCCTTTAATCCCTTATTTTTACAACTGAAAGAATGGAATTCCTGGATGAGAAGTTACTTGGCCAGAGTAGTCATCCAGGCAGCAGTTCCAGTTCTCTAAATTAACCTTTTTCAAAGTACATTTTGGGTACCACCTAATATAGGAGATTTTTACTGATCCCCCCCTTTAGGGTTCTATCTCCCTTTTGAAAATACATTACATTCCTTTGCATCCACTTTATAGTCATTTATCTGTGTACATGGTTTATCTCCCAGAAGAAGGTAAATTCCTTGAAGGCAAGGACTATTGTGGTTTTGCCTAGGTATCTTCACTCCCAGCACAATACTTTGCATTGAGCAGACATGAAAAATATCTACTGAATTAAATTGACACCTGAATCTTCTCACCATTTAATCTATGCTCTTTGTCCTCTGCCGAGCTCACTCAAGTTCCTATTCTTCTTTCCATCCACCAATTTTATATACTCTCCTAGAGATAGGTCAATGTCCTAGATGATGATTAAAAACAAAGGAATGGATTTGAAGTGACTCATGTGTCCCTTGGTGTCTTTGGGATGAAGAGAGTTCGGAAATGAGGAAGTAAGAAGGGGCAATTAGGAAGTACACACACACACACACACACACACACACACACACACACACACAAACACACATACACACACAAAACCCCTCTAATTCCCTCTCCCACAATTCACTTTAAAAATTGAAAATATCAACAGAAAAGAAAGATAAAAGACAAATACAATAAATCAAATATGTAAAAAAATAGCTAATTAACACAGAACTGTTCTATTGAAGCACTCCTGTTCTGAGAAAACTTCAAATGGAAACAAAATGGAAACCAGTAAGCAGACTGTTCCTGACAGCTAGAAAGATATAGCAAGGTATAAGATTTACCCTGAAATGAATTAATTCTGATCTGTCTCCCTCTCTCATTTTACAGATGAAATCACTGAGTCTTCAACACCAAAAAATTTATAGTCTCCTGACTCCTGACTTGCCTAAAGTTCATTTCACAAAAGCAGTCACCTCTTTCATGCCTGTCGTTTGGTCTACAGTGAGAAACATCAAGTAACAAAAAAGTAAAATGCAGGCAAACAAGACAATTGTCAGTGTGAAGCAGTAGAAAGAGCATTAGATTTTGGAGTTGGGATAATTATAAATGATGTGCACTTTATTGTGATTGAAGCAGTTTATACAATTTAAGTCAATTGTGTAAAAAATAGGTATATCTTCCTCCCCATTCTAATGATGGCAAAACTAAGACTTTATAAAGTCAACTGTATTCCCCAAGGTCATATGTCTAATACATGTCAGAACCAGAACTCAAACTCAAGTCTTTTCTTGGCTCAAATCCAGTAATTTTTACACTAGACATTGGCAGCCTCCTGCATGTAAGCCCTGGATCAACCACTTCATTTGTCTTGGGATCATGAACTAGATCGTGACCCGAAGAGCCCAATCCCCTCCTCTTACAAATGAGGATACTGAGTCCCAAGAAGGTTAAGCAACCTGCTTAAGTTCTCAGAGATTGCAAAGTCAGAAGTGGGAGACTAATATATAATTAAGCATTTATGAGCCAGGCAATGAGTTAAGCTCTTTTACAATTAGTATTTCATTTGATCCCTATATCAGTCCTGGGATTTAGGTGATTTTATTATTTCCCTTTTACTTTTACTGAGGAGGAATCTAAAGGCCCAAAGAGGTTAAGTAACTTGTTCAAGGTCCCACATTCTATTACAGGAACAGCATTTATATATGATGCTTTGGCTCAAGAGCCAATCCTTTCCGCATACTGCACTGCCTATATCACTAGTGACACAGCTAAGGAAAAGTCACTTCCTACCTGGGAGACTTTGTTTCATCATCAAGAAAAGGGTAATAATTAGACCTACTGCACCTACTTCACAGGACTGTTTCATGATAAGCACTTTGTAAATCATAAAGTACACTAGGAAGCAAGGTTAGCCATTATAACCCTGGGCTACCACCCATTGCCTCGACTTTTGTCTTGCCATTGGAGGAGAACATGAGACTGCCATCTTTGTGCAGCTCTGTCTCTCTTCAATTCAGTCCAATCCAAGGCAAAATCGCATCCCATGATGTCATTGGGCCCCTCTGGAAAGATCAACAACAACACCAACTAGGAATCAGAAAATTTAGAGAAGGAAAAGACAGGATCAAATGCAAAACCTTAGAGAACAAGGACTGGGTCTTTTTATCTTTGTATCCTCAGCACCTGGCATATGGTACTTACTTAATAAATTCATGTTGCTTGTTGATTTATCTCAAACCTCTTGTGCATTTGCTTGTTTGTGAATATGTTTTTAATAGATTAGGAAATTAAGATTCAAGTTAAATGATAATAGCAAGTGTCATCAATAGGATTTGAATGAAAGCCCATTGAGTCCCAATCCAGTGTTCTTTCCTTAACACCAAGCCCTTCAACATCCAATAAATATGGAAGATAAAAATCCAATGCCAGCAGGAGTAGGAGTCATTTTTGTTCAAAGCTCAACTCTAGCTTAAAGGGACCACAGGAAGGAATGAAAGAAAGAACACTAGGTTTGAAGTAGGAAAGCTGCCTTTGAATACCAGGATCAAGTTATAAGATTGAACAAATCATTTGATCTCTTGGACCTCAGCTTCTTCAAATGTCAATAGAGCAGGCTATACATGATGATCTCGAAGGTTCCTTTTACCCCTAAGCCATGCAAATGATCCATTTGAACTTTCAAGGGCAGCAGAAGTTCCCAGGTCCTTTCTGGCAACCCCTCCTCCCAAAATATCATCTTAGAGACCTACCCAGGGGCCTGAGAGGTAAACGATTTTCTCAGGTTTACTCGGCATATTGGAGAAGCAGGTACTTAAAACCAAAGACTTCCTGAATCCAAGATGGATTCTGTTTCCATCAGGCCTCTCTTTCCTCCCTGACCCTTTTCCTTTCTGGAGTCTGGCATAAAAGCTTCTACTAATGAGGCCCTTTATATCACTTCAGCTCTGTGAATCTTTCATCCTTCCTTTAAATGACTATATTATCCCCACTTAAAACCTGTCTAAAAAAGGGGGGGGGGATTGAGAGTGCTGAGAGATACTTCTAAATTTTGTTTAAACACCTCTTTGGGCTCTCTATCACACAGAGATAGCAAAGATGCTAAAAGGCAAACAAGGGTGAATGAATTGAGAGAATGGGAGGGTGAAATCAGCTAGTTTTTTCTAATAGCCCAGCTGATCACCAGACATCAAAATCAAAAGGTAAGGCCTGTCATTGAGCCACCCCATCAATAATTAATTTGTTCAGCCATTCCTCAGTGCATGGGCATCAACTCTGTGGTGGCAAAGAACTAGAAATCTGGAGATGGCTTTTAATTGGAGAATGACTGAATTAGTTGTGGTATATAATTGTGATAGAATACTACTATTCCATAAGAAATGATGAACTCAATGATCTTAGAAAAACATGGATAGACTTTCATGAGATAATAAAGAGTGAAATGAACAGAATCAAGAAAATGCTGTATTTAGTAACAACAATATTTTTTAAGGAAGAATTTTGAATGAATAAGTCATCTTGATTTTTTTAATACCCAACTTAACTACCTATAGACCCATGAAGGAAGATGCTATCTGCAACCATAGAAAGAACTGATAAAAGAAAGTATGCATAGAATAATTTTACATAAACATCTATGTATATATATATATATATAATTATATATAAATACATATACAATTGTGTTTAATGATAGCCATCTCTAAGGCAAGAAGGGGAAAAGAAAGAAAGAAAAAAGGAAGTTACATGTTAATGTATATAGAGAGAAATAGATAAAATATATTAGAGGAATAGCAATTTTTCATTAATAAATTTAATAGTTCCATCAACAATCATCTTTTTTTCTATTCTAGTATGTTATGAAAATACTTTTATTTCTTCAGTTCAGAATGAAATTTAAAAAAAAAATGTTTAGGTCAGTACCTAACACATATTAGGTGCTAAAAAACAAAATAAAACAATTAATTTGTTCTTTTTTAAGAAAAATTGTTTTTTTAAGCAATGGGATTAAGTGACTTGTCCAAGGTCACAGAACTGGGCAATTAAGGGTTTGAAGTCAAATTTGAACTCAGGTCCTCTTGACTCCAGGGCCAGTGCTCTATCTACTATGTCACCTAGCTGCCCCCAATCTATCCTTTTAAAAATTGGAGAAATCACCTTTTATCCATTCACTCAATTCTTTTTCTGTAATAGGACCAGATGATCTGTTGGCTCCCCTCTAAATCCTGTTTTTGTGTTTTCTTTCTCCTAGGCAATTAAGGAGAAGAGACAAGAGTCTTCTCAGCATCCCCTTGGATATAGTACAGTAGGGACAAGATATCAATTTGGCATCACAAGAGCTGAGTTCATATCCTACTTTTGCTAGCTAGCTATATGACCTTGTTCAGATTACTTAAACTTGCCTCATTGTTCAAATGGGAATAATTATATTATCTATATTATCTGCCCTAATTCACAGGGTTGTCATGGAGACACAGTAACATACTATACATGAAAGCACTATACAAAAGTAAGATGTTCTTTCCTTCTTTCCTTTTTCTAGGCTCATTCAGTGATCCCTGATGGGACAATTCCATGAGATTGGAAAGGAAGGTACACTGCAGCAGAACCATAGGGAGGGGAGGAAAGACAAGGGAAGGTCTTGTTATGAACTTTCTGGAGGTGATAAGAATAAGAGCAGATGAGATCTAATAAAATGCTACAGTTAATAAAAGTAATGAGGGCCACATAAATCAGGGTTTCTTCATTCATTATGGGACTGAGCCAGATTTCTCTATCTCTGACTCTGCTGTGTCCAGTTGAATTTTTAAAACTAGAAGCTGCAATAAGAAATGGAAGCCAAGTTAGACTTCATGCCCAGGACAATAGGTGGGCTAGACATTACAGATATGGGACTGAGTCATTGACTAGCTCTGAGTGCCAAGGGCTGGGGCTGAGAATTTGCTTCTTTGTAATGTCTATCTCTCATTGTTACTAGTTTCTTTCCTCTCCAACCAAGCAGGGCAAGTCAATTCTTGCTTTCAAATAAAAATTCTTCAAATACTTGAAGACAACTAACATATCCCCATTGATTCTTCTCTTCTTCAGACATTAGGCAAACCTAGTTCCTTCAGATGAGCCTTATAGGACCTGAGACTCTTCACTATTCTGAATGTCTTCCTGTAGATATTCAGCAGCTTATCAAATTGATTCTAGAATGTAATTTCTAAAATTGATAACTACACCAGGTGAACTATGACCATAACAGAGCAGAATGACACTACTACCTACAAGTTGTGAAAGGTATGCTTCCTTGAAAGGAAATCTAAGATTAGATTCATTGACTATTTGGTAACATTATTGATTCATTGAACTTGCAGCCCTCTCAAATTCTCAGATCTTTATCAGAGGAATTGCTTTTGAAAAATCTGTGAAATGAGGTTCAGAGATACTGAATGCCAAAAGAATAGTATGTAACAGAGTCAGAATCTTGGGAAGTACTTGAGAATACCTCTCTCTCATCATCAGTTTGCTTTCTTGTGATTCTAAGACAGTGCCACACACAAACACCCATGGTTTGATATAGATAGATGAAGCCGCCCTAAGGAGTCCTCTTGCCTCATGCTAAATATCCGCACAAGAAGGTAAAAATTAGGATGTCTCACACAAGAGACTTCCCTGTACAATTTCAATCACAGAATCACACAACCTTTGAGTGGGAAGGGACTTGAAAAACATTTTAGTCTAATCTTTATCTAAATTCACCACTAGCACATGGCCACCAAGTCTTTGCTCAAAGACCTTCACTGACAAGAAATTCACCACCTCATTAGAGAGTCCATTCTACTATTAGACAACTCTAAAGGAGTAGAAGTTTTTCCAATTCCACTCAACAAGTATTGATTAATTTCCAATTATACATAAGACATTGAGTTTGAACTTGGGAATAAAAACATACAATGAAAAATAGTCCTTGATCGCAAGGAA
This sequence comes from Macrotis lagotis, assembly GCF_037893015.1. Taxonomy (NCBI): domain Eukaryota; kingdom Metazoa; phylum Chordata; class Mammalia; order Peramelemorphia; family Peramelidae; genus Macrotis; species Macrotis lagotis. The sequence goes on along the minus strand of NC_133658.1, from coordinate 236,592,587 downwards.
CTTACATTTTATGATGGGGTTACAAGGCATAAAAGTATATTCATAATACCTTGAGAAAGAAGGAAAGAAAATGAGCAAGTAAGGGGATGAGAAAAGGTTTCCAGCAGGAGATGGCACCAAAAACCTATGGATTCTAAGTTGCAGAACTCAGAGAGTAGAGATTAGGGTTGTGGGGTTAGGAGGTGGGGTGGGGGGAAGAGGGAAAAAGTTTATTCCTGGCATGGGGACCAGTTCTTGCAAGAGATCAAGAGACAAAGCATCAAGTATGGCAAACTAAATTATTCTAATTTCCCTGAAGCATAGAGTGATGAAGGGGAGTGGTATGCAATAAGCTTGGAGAGCTAGGCTGGACCTAGATTGCAAAAGGCTTTAAAATGTCAAGCTGAAGAGTTTGCATTTTTATCCTAGAAGTAATAGAGAGCTAATGATGTTTCATGGTCAGGGTAGAAAAATGACCATGGCTACATGGAGGATGGATTAAACAGGAGAGACAGGAAGATGGGAGCTCAATTAGGAAGTAACCACAATATTCCAGGCATGAGGTGATGAAGAACTTATCCAGTAATGACTGTTTGAATAGAGAAAAAAGGACAGATGAGAGAGATATGACTAGGTAGCAACTGATTTGAAATGGGAACTAAAGGAGGGAGAATAGTAAAGGATATTTTTAAAAAGGTAAACACACATATAAAAATATAAATGTCATAAAATGTTAACATTAATTTAAAAAATTAAGTCAAGGTTGCACCTGAGCTTGGGGCCGTGGATTACTGGAAAAATAATGTGACCTCAAAAGAGCTGGGAATTTTGGAAAAAGAATAAGTATGGAAGAAGGGAGAATGATTAATTCTGTTTTTAATTATATTAAGTTTTTTTCATTTTATGCCCCAAACTGTCTCTGAAATAGCTATGCTTCTCTCCCTGGGAAATCCCACCATCCAGAATCTCTCTTAAGTATTCTGGCAAATTGTCTGGATGTGGTCCTACTTTACCCCAAAATTCAAGGGGGGGCAGTTCACTTTCTTAAACCCAAGGGAAATTTCAAGCAAATTTTATCTTAGTTCTTCAATATAAACTGCATAACAGATGAAGTCATTAGGAAAAAAAACCCATCCTCCTCTCTTTTTTTCCCCTGAACAAAAATGGATTCAAGAATGCCCTATTTGGAATACCCATCAACCATTTTTATCAAGAGAAGACAAATATCAGCTGGAGTTTTTCCCTTGTGATGACTTCTCTGCCAAAATACTCTGGTCTTCTTCACATCCTTTCTCTTGTTCCCCTCCCCCATCCTTAACTACACATCTGGACTCTCACTATTCAATGGTGTGGCATGTTCCTTTTACCATCTGGCATCATGTCTCATGGTCTGTCAACAGGGATGACACACAGACTGAATCAAAGGAAGTAGCCCCATGGAATACTCACAGCTCTCTATCTCAGTTATAGAAGCAGCAGTGATTAGGTAGATGCAAAGCAAGAACAAACATCTTGTTTATGGACCATCTGTTTGCCTTTTCCAATAATGGTCAACAGTTTGGGTTTTTGAAAGTAAATTCACAAACCTATCCAAGAAATTTAGAAGAATTGATAGAACAAAGATAGATGCCAATTTGGACTATCTCAGGGGAAGCAACACTCTAGCAGTATCTGATATTTCCTCTAGGGGAGGCAGAGAACATCACCTACTTGGCTATTTCCCAAACCATCAGTTGACATGTGCTTCTCATCATTTTGCTTTGTCAGGGTTCCAATTCAGTGAGTATACTTTTTGGAATCAAACTTTGGAGGGACATAAAAATTACAGGTAGCACACCTGTAAACCAGCCACTGTCTAATAACAATTACAGTGCTCCCCATTTATACAGTCCAATTATATATTCCTTCTCTTCCCTACTTATCTGTTCTAAGACTTGGCTAAGATTTCCTTATGACAGCATTCAAGTAATGCTCAAATGTCTCCATTCACTTTTATTCACTCTTATTTCAGACTTACTGATGTTTTGAACTTTTAGGTATGTCTCTATCAATTTCTACTTGGATATGAAGGATGGTTTAGACCATACAAAGAATATCTCCTTTTGAAATAAAAGGATCTGAGTTTGATTCCCAGTTTTTTTTGACTTGCTACCTTGATGGCCCAAGACAAGGCACTATACCAAAAGGGTCTCAGTTTCCTCTTGTATAAAAATAAGATTGGACTTAATGGCTTCTAATTCCTTTGAACTCTATGTAATCGCAGAATCTCAGAGTTGACAAGCACCTCAGAGGTCATCTAATCCAATATGACCTTGAATAGAAAAACCTTTAATATCCCCAAATGTTCATCTAGACTCCAATTGAAGACCTCTCCTGATGGGAAATCCACTATCTCATGCAGTAGGCCATTGAACTTTGGGACAGTTTTAATAGTTGGAAATTTTTCCTTTAAACTGAAATTTGAGTCTTTATAACTTCCACTTATTATTCTTACTTCTATCACCCAGTGGTATGACATTGAAAGAACATGAGATTTGGAGTCAGATAAACTGAATTCAAATATCATCTATGGGTAAATGACCTTGGGTAAATTATTTCACCTCTCTAGACCACCATTTTTCCTCAGCTATAAAATTAAAGAAGTGGACCAAGGTAACCAAAGATCCTTTTGGACTCCAAGTCCTAATACCCTACAAAGTACCATTATTCAGCCCCCCTCATTCAGTACTTGAGAGGTGAGGGGGACCTAAGGATCCTACCTCCTTCCATCCTACCAATATTTTCCTTCTTATTGCCCAGATCCATAATCTTGCCCTCTCATTCACTCCATGTATATCCCTTTTTCTTAACTCACACAGTCACCACCTTATTCCAGTCCCTCATCTCCTCACATTTGGACTATTATAATCACCTTTTAATTGGTTACTTTGCTTCCAGTCACTCCCCATTCCAATCCATCCTTCATAAAATGATTCTTCCTAAAGCATGAGTTTGATCATGTCACCTTCTCACACACATATTCATTAAACTCCATTTGCTTCCTGTTACTTCCATGATCACATATAAAGTCCTCTATTTGACATCTAAGTTTCCTCTAATTTTATCTATCCTGGCTTCTTGCACATTAGTCTCTTCTTCATGCTCTGTGGTCCAGGCATACATTGGCCAAATTGCTTTCCTCACACATAATGATCATGGATCTTCCCCCTCAATAATTTGAAATTTTCAGAAATACATTCTGGATTTTCCCATTCCATACAGCAGGGATGGGGAATGCATATAGGACCTTCAAAATAGTATGGTCTGGCACTCCCAAGGCAACTTCTTGAGGACTCAAAACTCGATAAATCAAAGAGCTTTTTAGGGGTGAATTAATTAAATGTTTGACCAAATATCACAAATTAATTTCTAAACTGGTAATTTTGTATGGTCTGAGAATGATGTTTATAACACACACACACACACACACACACACATGCATATGGGTAAATAAATAAATATATATATATATGGCCCTTGGCAGAAAAAAGCTTCCTCATCTCTGCCATACAGAAACAAAAACAAAAACCCATAAAAGGGAAGTCTGCACTCCTATGACACTATGAGTATCCCTACATATTCATAGCATAAGAAAAGAAAGAGATGGTTATCAGGGATGGTGTGATGTTAGGATTCCTTGGAAGTAGTGTTATAATGAGAACTTATTATGCCATCAGTACCAGTCATTAGTGTCCCCTTCCTGGCTGATGTTAGAAATATGATCGGGCAAGAAAATCTGTAAGGCTTTGATCCCACTGATGTGAAATGATGATGATGATCATCATGATGATTAACATTTAGATGGTATTTTAAAATTTTCAAAGCATTTTGCAAATACTATTTCATTTAATATTCCCTACAGTCCTGAGATGAAGGTATTAATATTTTGCCCATTTTACAGACAGGAAAACTGAGAAAGCAGTTAAGTGACTTGCCCAGGGTTACTTAGCTTAAGGAAGTATCTGAAACTGGATTTAAATGCTGACTTTCCTGAATCCAGATCCAGAATTCCATCTATAGCATTTCCTAGCTGCCTTTATTGATATGGCTTTATAGATTAAGACTTCCAGATCAGGTTTTGAAAAGTCATCTCCCACTCTGTTGATCTGTCCAAGGCTGCCATGTCCATGAATAGAACAAGCACATTTTGAAGCAGTTAGTCCAGAAAGTAGCTCCCATTTTGCTGTTTTTGGAATAACAGAAAGTAATAGGATCATTGATTTAATTTAGACCTCAAGATCTTCCTTATGTTATCTATTTAATCCAATTAACCTGCCTTAGAGATGAGAAAATTGAGATCCAGAGGGGTTGAGTGATTTGTCTAAAACTACACAAATCTGGCTGTGGGACCAGAATTCAAATCCAGGTCTTCTTCCTCTAAGACTATAAATTTAACCATTATCTAGGCTTTCCTTTAAAAGTATTTTAAATGTTAAAAATTGTCTTTATGTATAATAAGCAAAATATTATTCCTATAAAATTAAAACATTTTTAAAAATTAAATTATAAGCAAGGAGGACTATATATCTTACTTAGAATGGTCACTTTTTCATTTGCAAATCATTAAGAAATCATTAGTGATGCATAGACTTTCTATTAAACTGTGTGCTGTAGAATGAATAGTGAGTAAAGGTAAAAATAATTTGATAAAAGCAGGATCTTATAGTGGATGATGTGCTAATCTTTGTAATTCATGGTATAAGATTTTTCACATTAAGTAAACAACTAAGAAAATAAATTTTTGGATGCTGATATCCATGGAAAGAAAGCTCAAGTAGTATAAAGTATATATTAAAATTATTATAGGAATTATAATAAGTAGGGACTTCTGAAAATTATCCAATCCAAACCCTTATTTTATACCTTAGAAAACTAAGACCATGAGAGATTTAGTGACTTACTCCAAGTCAGTTAGCTAGCATGTAAAAAAGTCAGAATCTAAAACCAGGGCCTCTGATGTTTCATTCAAAAACATATCCCCAAGATCAAAATTCAATCTTTCTACTGTTTCCCCAGTGAGCCACCACTGGTCACACAAAATTTATGGTTCTTTCTCTAATCCAAAGGTTCAAACCTTCTTCTTTCTTCTTTTTTTGGTCATAGATTCCTTTTGTATTCTGGTGAAATACATGGATCATTCATAATAATGTTTTTTTAAATCATAATTAAGGGAAATATTAAACTTTAAAGTTTGGTAGAAATGTGATATTTATCTAATCAAAATTCAACAAATCCCTGAATTTTATCAATAAACTCCTTGCAAGTCTGAGAACATCAGGATAAGAAGGCTCCATTCTAACCTGAGGTTGCCATTTCACAGAATAGTTCATGAGGATCTACTGAATTCTTCGGCCTTCAGTTTTATTTCGAAACTGTACATTTAACCCAAATTCTACCATTAAAATGATCCAAGTTACTCTTGCTGTAACATTATTTCCATTTTTCTCTCCTTATCCCTCTTTTAAAAATACCCAAAATAGCAAACTCTGGGTCACCGACAGAAGATTCCTGAAAAATGATACATTTTCCTGCTCTTTGTCAAAAACCCCAGAAG